>NC_132905.1:96373528-96626028 GCF_047675955.1 Chlorocebus sabaeus | reverse complement strand
TTCAAACCAGGCTCCTCAATGTGGAGCAGACCCCCTTCATCCACCCTGCGGTGGAGCCCACACCTGGGAAGAGCCTGTGCACGCTCATTGCTTCACAGATGCTGAGAATGTCACTAGGCACACAAACAACCTTGGCTGGTGTTACGTGACTAGCGTGTGTGTCTGTTTTACACAAAATTTCACCTTAGAAATTGGTGGATATGAAAAACAGCTATTTTACTAAATTGTGTTGGAAAAGAAATAGTGGCTTCTCCTGTGAAATAAGCTAAATTATTTCAAAAATTTCAGAAAAATCAGTGTTCTGAGTAAAGATGTTTGTAGGAAAGTGCTACAGAGGCCCGAAAAAGCAGAGCCCGGGAGGAGAAAACTCTCTAGGGCTCGGAGTCCCCCGTTTAGAAAGTCCTTCGGCAGAGCAGGGACTCCTGACTCTGGAGGCCTGTGAGTGTCTGCCGGGGAGTGTTAAAAATGCTGATGCCTGGGCCCCAGCCTGCACCAAATGGATCGGAATCTCTAAGGGTGGGCCTGGGAATCTGTATTCTAAAGAACCCACAGGCTCTTCTCCTCTTGTATTGAACTTCCTGCTTCCTGCAAATTCAGGATACAGCTGGGGGCCAAGAGTGTTGTGGCTGGGGCTGGGGTGGGGCTGCTGGTGCGGGGCGGGACATCCTGCAGTGTGGGTCCAGCCGCCACGTCAAGCCCCAGGGAAAGCCCCCATTCTCTTTGCCCCCTGATCAGGAAAATCCAGGATGCTGACAACTACAGGAAGGCATGAGGGGTGCAGAAAGGAAAGTTAGAAACCTGGGGAACGCTAACGACCAGTCCATCTCCACTGCATCTCAACTCACAGGCTCTCATGAGCTCCTCGTTACTATTAGTCATGTATCCAGCTGTCCCTAGATTAGACTGTGCATTTCCACGTGCATTTGAGGGAGACAGTGACTGACAGCTTGTCCCAGGATGGCAATGCAGATGACAGAAGCCTGATCAAAATAGAATGGGCAGGATTTTTAAGACCCCACACACTTCAAAGCACAGCTTGTGCAGAAAAAAAAAAAAAAAGCCAAGTGGTCTTGGATGGTTGAGTGAGTCGAGCTGTAGAAGGTGACTTGGCACTGCTGGGGGTGCTTCGTCCCCCTGAACCTCTTTCTCTGGCTGTCTCCTGACTCTGCTGGTATAGCAGGGTGGTAGACCCAGAAAATCTGAGACAGGTCTCAGTTAATTTAGAAACTTTATTTTGCCAAGGTTGAGAACACACACCCGTGACACAGCCTCAGGAAGTCCTGACATGTGCCCAGGGTGGTCGGGGTGCAGCTTGGTTTCATACCTTTTAGGGAAGCATCAGACATCGATCAAATACATTTAAGAAATACATTGGTTTGGTTCAGAACGGTGGGGCAACTCAGAGTAGGGGGCTTGCAGGCTGTAGGTGAATTTAAACATTTTCTGGTTGACAATTGGTTGAGTTTGTCTAAAGATCTGGGATCAATAGAAAGGGAATGTTTGGGCTGCGATAAGACACTGTAAAGACCAAAGCTCGATCATGCAGATGAAACTTTTAGCTGTCAGGCTTCAGGGAGAACAGGCTGTGAAATGTTTCTTAAAGTCTGTGTTGACGTTAACGCTGGAGAGGTAAACATAATCAGGCGTATCCGACCCCCACATCCTTCATGGCCTGAACCAGGCTTTCAGGTTAAATTTTAAGACTGCCCTGGCTGAGGAGGAAGTCTGTTTAGATGGGTGGGTGGGGGTAGAGGGGATTAGGATTTTATTTTTGGTTTACAGGATCTAGATGTGTTTTTCCCCTACTGGACTGCGAACTCCTTGAGGACTGGCAGTATATCTTATTTCCCTCTGTAATCGCCGCAGCACCCAGCATGATGCCAGACATATCATAGGAATTCATTTGTTTTAAAGGAATGGGTGAATAAAGGCAGCAATGACGGGGCGGTAGATGGGCTCAGGCTTCTAACGAGAGGCACGTGGCGCCAGGCGCTGACGGATTCCTCCTGCCCTGCGTGATGACCAGGGAGACAGGGGAGGTCAGCTGGCATCTCCGATATGGCAGTGACCCATCCTGCACCAAGTTCAGCCACTGGCAGGCTGGTACAGGAGTGGAGAGAAGTGACGCCTTCAAGTTCACCAGCAGTGGGTATGTGACAGTGGCTAAATCTTGAACCCAAGAGCTCTATGCAATACCCTTGTGAAGAATAACAGCAAATAGGTTGATGTACCATCTGTTCACTCATTCATTCAGCAGTATGATTTTGAATGTTGATATGTGTTGGGCACTGAGCTGGGGCCTTGAGATCCAGGTTGAGTAACCACAGCTCGTTCTCGTAGAGGCCTAGCATGGAGACAGACACGGAGCAAAGAATCCCAGGGAGGCACTGGATTGCATGAGGGCACCGGGGCTTAAGGAAGAAGCACAGACCCTGCCTGGGGAAGAAGAGCAGCCCACATTGGTGGACATCACTAATCCAGAGGAATGAGGGCAAGCACTGGGGTGTTCTTTCTACTCTTCAGTGTTCTGACCACTTGTCATTCTGGCTAAGTGGTGTTGATGTTAAAGGAAATTAGAGAAGGATTGAAGTGGAAACTGTCTATACTTTTAGAGCATCTATGCAGTCAGAATGGAATGACCAAACAAGAGTGTTGGACTCGCAGTTTATTTTACTTTTTATTTTTCTTAAGATGGAGTCTTGCTCTGTTGCACAGGCTGGAGCGCAGTGGCACGATCTTGGCTCACTGCAAACTCTGCCTCCTGGGTTCAAGTGATTCTTCTGCCTTAGCCTCCTGAGTAGCTGAGACTACAGGCGCCCGCCACCACGACAGGCTAATTTTTGGATATTTAGTAGAGATGGGGTTTGTCATATTGGCCAGGCTGGTCTTGAACTCCTGACCTCAGGTGATCCACCTGTCTCGGCCTCCCAAAGTGCTGGGATTACAGGTGTGAGCCACTGCACCCGGCCTTGGACTCACAGTTTATAAGGTAGAATAAGACATCTATCTTCTGCAAAGCTATTCAGAGGGCTGCTAAATCGCTCATGTTGGGTAACAAGAACAAGTGTGTTTTTCCCGATTCCTGACAGTCAACTATAGCATAAACTGCTTGAGGATGGAGACCAGGTGTTTCAAGACTTATCTGGCATCTTTACTATCTAACCCATTTCTTGTTTACAATAAGTTCCCAATAGATTGCTGACAATGGACAGATGAGCTTAATGCCCACGCTTGCCCTATGCTGTGACAGGTGCAGCTGTCTTTGTAAATGTCTTTGTGTTTTAATAGTAGATGCTTTCTTATTTTTAGCTTTTAATTGCATTTCTTTCATATACTAATACAAAAAAAAGGTATAAATTTCTGGACGTGCTCTAACTCGTCCATATGGAAGATGGGATGCCTTGGACAGATGTTTACATTTATTCCTGAAATCTGTGACTTCTGCCAGCTTTCTGTTGCCAGAGCCAGTCCCTTATAATTTTTTTGAAGCAGGATTGAATATCACGTTTTTCACTCGCATCACACACAACATAAAAGTACTGAGGGGAAAAAAGATGATTTAACTCAAAGGGCTTACCTGTGCCTGCTGGCGCCATTTTCAACCTTTTCAAGTTTTGTCAAGTCAAGTTGGCAATAATTCCTGGGAGCCATGCCCTGATTCACCTTCACCTTTAGACCGTTTCGGATGAAGATGGTAGCTCTCCAGAGTTTCTGTGTTGAATGAATCATATTCATGTTAGGAATTTCCACTGCAGGCCACCCCACAGTGACAACAGGTCCAATCTGAGCATTGTCCTGGGAGAACACGAGACAATGTGGCCTGCCAGCAATGGGGACAAGAGGAGGGCTTATTCCTCATAGGGAGTATGAGTAGATTTTTCCTATTTCAGAAATCTCAGTAAGTACATACACCAGTTTGAGATTTTTGCCTGTATATGCGCTCAAGAATTCTCCGTGAGGTCCTGTCTGGGTATAAGGCCCCATTGTTTTAAAGACAGCAACTTACGGTAACTTATGTTTGTCTTGCCTGGACCCACCATGACAAGAATTGAATTAACCTAAAGAGAGTGTTGCCGTGAGTGGTGTGAAGTTTCAATTGCTCCCTGAGAGAGGGATTTGGAAGCCCCTGAAGATCTTTTCAAATAGACTCACTGTGTGAAACCCACTTTCCATGCCACTTAAGCCCTTATGTCTTCTTTGTGAAAGTTTTTCAAGAGGTAATGGCTCATGGAGAAAACGCAAGCCTTCGGAAGATGCTGGGGGAGTAATGGGCTGCGAGGGAGTCGTTGGCACTGAGATGTCCTGTGAAACAAGCAGTGATTTGTATGTGGGAAGTAGTTCAGGACACGGTCTGTTTCCCTCATTTCTGGCAGGCAATGGTGGGTTACCTCTTTCAGATGCAAAAATAATCATTGAAAGAAGGCCCTTATGTGGCAACAATCTCTCTTGACTGTGTCCCTTGGGGAGTAGGAGAAATCGACCATGGCCTTACGATGGGTCTGAAACCTAGAAATAAAAGCAGAGCTAATTGTTTCAGCATGTCAGTAAGACTGGACCTACAAAGAATGTGCGCCAGCCAGGGTACCAGCTCACGTACCAGTCGCACGCTAGGTCAGGGGTACCTGCCTGGTATATGGTCAGGGGTACGTGCCAGGTGTACAGTCACGGGTGAGAAAGACGAACTCCTAAGTCGGCCAACTGACTGAACAGACCTCCTCTCGGCCCAGAGGAAGTCCAGGGAAACCGATTTCCTGGCCCTGATGGGATGGGAGGTCGGACATACCTCGTTATGTCCCTTCCCTCGTTAACTTCCCTTGCTTTCTTTCCTCAGGGCTAAACAGAAACCAGCCTTTTCAACAGACTCCACCCTGACATCCACCCACCGCTGGACTCTGCCCCTCCCTTTCGTGCTTTCAACAAGCAACCGACCAGCATTCCTGCCGGACGAGAGGCTGTGGAGTGGATCTAGACAGTCTACAGAGGATGCCCAGTGAGGTTTCATGCCCTCGGCTTCACCTTTTGATGTCAGAGGGCCAAACACTCCACCCTTGGATGGGGCTAATGCTGCTATTTTTTTGTTTTCCTTTTCTTTTTATTTGAGACAGAGTCTCGCTCTGTCGCCAGGCTGAAGTGCAGTTGTGTGATCTTGGCTCACTGCAACCTCCGTCTCCCGGGTTCAAGTGATTCTCCTCCCTCAGCCTCCCGAGTAGCTAGGACTACAGGCGCCTGCCACCACTCCCGGCTAATTTTTGTATTTTTAGTAGAGTTGGGGTTTCACCGTGTTAGCCAGGATGGTCTCAATCTACTGAGCTCGTGATCTGCCCGCCTCAGCCTCCCAAAGTGCTGGGATTACAGGCGTGAGCCACCGCACCTGGCCTGATTTTCTTTCTTGCTGTTGCTGAGGCTGGAGTGCAATGGTGCAATCTTGGCTCACTGCAACCTCCGCATCCCAGGTCCAAGTGATTCTCCTGCCTCAGCCTCCCAAGTAGCTGGGATTACAGACGCACACCACCATGCCCAGCTAATTTTTGTATTTTTAGTAGAGACAGGGTTTTGCCATATTGGCCAGGCTGGTCTCGAACTCCTGACCTCAGGTGATCTGCCTGCCTCAACCTCCCAAAGTGCTGGGATTACAGGTGTGAGCCACCATGCCCAGCTTAATGCTGCCATTTTATTTTAACATGCGCCCCAAGGAGAGGCCTGAAGCTCAGTTGCACATGCGTTTCTCCTTGTATAAATAAATATTCATGGCTCTCCTAGAGCTAATTGAATATGTATATTCAGCCATGCCACCAGCATAAATTCCTATTCCCTTTGCTCCTCCCTTGAGGTGCCTGTTTGTGGCTTCTGGCTGGAGGCTACCCTTCCCAGCCTGTCAGAATGGCCACCATGCAGGCTGCAACTCTATGAGAAATAAAACTTTCCTTCCCACATTCATGAACCTCATCATTTGTCAGTTAACAGAGGTACCTGCCTGGAGTACAGTCAGGGATCCCATCCCAGTTTACAGTCAGGGGGTACCTGTCTGGTGTATGGTTAGGGTTTCCATCCCAGGGTAGGGTCAGGGGTCCCATCTGAGTGTATGGTCAGGGGTCCCAGCCTCCTGTGTAGTCATAGAAACTGGCCTGGGGTATAGTGAGGGCCACCATCCCTACTTAACAGCCAGAGGTACCTGCCTAGGGTACAGTTGGGGGGCACCATCCCTACCTACAGTCAGAGGTATCTGTCCAGTGTACAGTTGGGGGTGCCAGTCCTGTGCACCAGTCAGCAGCACCTGTCAGGCAAGCAGTCAGGGAATCCTCCCTGGTGAAGGGCGTGGGCCTGGATTCCTGTTTTGGAATGACAGAAACCAGCCTCCCTTGAATAACCAACAGTCATGGGATTGAGGAAAAGCCAGAGAGCCAGCTGAGGAAAGGGCAGGGACCTGGGCAGGCCCAGCAGCTGAGAGCATGGTCAGATTGCCCACGGCCATCTGTGACAACACTGTTGCCTGCAGACACCGTCACAGCACAGCCACCTCTGAAGACAGCCCCGGCCCCTCTCCCTTCCCTCTAGTGCAGTCACAGATGCCCCTCGCCCTTACTTTGCTTTGCTCCCAGCAATTCATACATCATAGAACTCACTACAACAAACTTCAGGTTAATTCAATTATTTCCATGGTGGGTCCAGGCAAAACAGACATTTTAAGTTATTGTAAGTTGCTGTCTTTAAAGCAATGGGGCCTTATAGCCAGACAGGACCTCACAGAGAACTTATGAGAGGGTATACAGGCAAACATCTCAAACAGGTGTATGTACTTACTGAGGTTTCAGGAAGTTGTCTGGCCAAGAGCCACAAATCCACATCTAAGCTTCCAGGAAGAAAGGAAGAACTTCGTCTTATCCTGCTCTGTGGCAAAACGTGGGGGCCTTGCTCCCCAGCTTAACGAGATTCCCCACCACGGGAAAGTGTTGGGATACTGCCTGGTCACATGCATTTTAATAAAGATCACAGAATATCTGATGAAGAACCACCAGATTAGTGAGACATTATTAAATTCTGCATTGGTTTATTTCTTTGGAAGCTTGCTTCCTTCCTTTTATCTTCCACTCTATTATTGGTAATATTGTTTACATAATAAATATTATGTAATATATATTACATAATATATATTATGGGATAAAAACACTATGTCTATAATACTGTCTGAAATCTCAGTGATAAGTACTTAACGAATGTTCAAAGAATGAATGAATCTGGGCAGTGAACAACCAGTTAATTATTTTAGATACTAAATATAGACCCTGAGATCAGCACCATCAAAGGTCCTTCCACCACCATGTGGCGCTCTACTGCAGCACTGGTTTAATTCTCTAAGGGTGGAGCGGGGCAGTCACCATGGGCTTCAAGCCCTTTGCTGTTGCTAATGAACCTGTTTTTTGTTTTGTTTTGTTTTGTTTTGTTTTTTTGAGCAGTGGTTTCCATAGCCCCGGGAGTAACTATTTTGTGGTGTGAGCCATCCATGGCTGCCCAGTCCCCTGTCCCTGTGAGCAAGCCAGAAGTCTGCAGGTCACCCAGTTCCGACCAAGGAGATGTGTGGAGAAGGCACCTGGAGCATTTCTGGAAAATATTTTCTTCCCTGATAAGAAAAGTAAGTCTTGTGAAAACGTCCTTTTGTGTCCTCATTCTTCCTGCTGTGGATTCTGTTGCGGGAGAACTGGATTTTGGAGGTGTGGTGTGTTTTGTTTGTTTGTTTTTTGTTTTTGGCGGAGTCTCGCTCTGTCACCAGGCTGGAGTGCAGTGGCGCGACCTCAGCTCACTGTAACCTCTGCCTCCTGGGTTCAAGCGATTCTTCTGCCTCAGCCTCCCGAGTAGCTGGGATTACAGGCGTGTGCCACCACGCCCAGCTGATTTTTGTATTTTTAGTAGAGACGGGGTTTCACTGTGTTAGCCAGGATGTTCTCAATCTCCTGACTTTGTGATCCGTCCACCTCGGCTCCCAAAGTGCTGGGATTACAGGCATGAGCCACTACGCCCAGCCAGATGTGTAGAATCTTTTGGAAACTGTGTGGGGGCCACATTCTGACACGCTGGGGGTGGCAGAGCAGGAGTGCAGAGAGAGCGGAGCTCTGTAATCTGTCAGTCCCAGGAACGCTTGCGGGGAGGTGGGGAGGCGCGGCGGTTCGTGCTGGTTTTAACATCAGTGTTGGGTGCTTTGCTGGAAGCTTCTCAGGTCATCGACTCTTAAGGCCTCCCTATGCTAGGGCTCAACATCTGGGCTTTCTCTGCACGTGGAATGATTCTGAGACCATGTGAGACTTCACTAGCCACAGCTGTGTTAAAAATATTTGCACCTTAGAGGAAGCAGTAAAAAGATGTGGCAAGATCGACATAAATCTATCCCTATTTCAGGAAAAATGGCTCAGTGCGCGCCCGCCGCTGCTGTCTCTCAGGCTGCCTTCTCTAGAGGTGGGGATTCCCCAGCAAGGAGCTCCCTATGGGCGCGCCCAGCAGAGGCACGGCGGGGGCGGGGGGCAGGACAGGCAAGGGGGACGCGGTCTCAGCTGAGGCTCCCCCTCACCCTGGCCCACAGGCAAGCCCCGGAGTGCGGGATGCAGGAGCTGGTCCCCCGCCTTGGGTCAGGACTGTGGTCAGTCACTGACTGGGGACATCACCCCAGGGCGGGTGACTCCCTCTCCACGGAGAGTAAGCCCTTTGGAGAAGGCTGAAGCTTAGCGGGCGCCTTGAGATGTGCACACTGACCTGTGGAAGGGCTGGGGGCGGCGACAGTACCCACCACACTCCGCCCCCCCAACCCTGCTGGGATCTCACAACAAGGTCCTCCGGCTCACTGATGGTACCGTCAGATTTTTGTGGGTCACAATTTCTGGGAACACTGAAAAGAACAGAGTTGAAGCGACAGCTGTGGCTCTGGGTGGCGGCACCTCCTGGGCCCAGCATGGCTCCCATCACGCCTTCCTCTGCCATGTGCTGCAGGGCCTTGGCCGGCATCTCCACGGGTATGGGCGGCTCGCTGTGGTGCAGCCCAGATGTGTTCTGGGACTGCTGTGCCCTTACTGGGCTGCGCTTGTGCACTTGTTTGTTTACAGCCAGAGCTGGCTGTGGGAGAGGCGAGGTGCCCAGGGGTCACAGGGCAGCAGCCGCCCCCACGTCCGTGTGACCGGGAGCCCATCCCTGCCAGGGAGCCCGTGCGCCCGTATGAGCAGTTCAAAGCGCTGCTGCCACTGGCCTCTGTCTCTGGGATCCCATCATCCTATTGTTCCTATGGCTGCTTGGGAGCCCAGGACTGCAAGAGCACCCCCTCCAGCCCCATCCCACAGAGGACCCTGCCACTCTCAGGTGGAGCCCTTCATGGGGGCATGTCGAGGACATCTGGAAAAAATCATCCCCAGTAACTATGATAAAGACTTCGGAACAGGTGCATTATGTGCACACAGACGCTCATTCAAATCAATGAAAGAGTTCTACAAGGGTGGGGCGGATTCCATGGAGCTGCCAGCGAGCCAGCGAGCCTGGACCTCACTGGAAGTCCCACACAGGCAAATGAAAAGAGCGATGCGATACCGTCTTTCTCTATCAGGAGCAAAGATTGAAAAGAACTTTGGGTCTCCGCAGGTTGCCTGAGGCTCCGGTAGGTCTGCAGACGGTGACTCTGCACCGCATTTCTGTTTTGTGGAGGGCGTTTTCTTGTTTCTTCTTGGTTGTTCTGTTTCTTAATTGCACCCGTTAGTGAGCTTTGCTGCTTCTCGTTCACAAATCACTCCTCACTCCTTCTCTGCACACAGGACGTAGGGTGGCCAATATTGCCACTCCAGACATGATACCTACAGAACAACTTTGAAATAGAAAAATGCAGACGCTCCCTTGATCGGAGCAGTAAATATTGGTAGAACCAGAAAAATTGTTAGTGACCAATGCAAAGCTGGGCTTGTCAAGGGGTCATGTCTGTGTGTGTTTGTGTGTGTGTGCTTGTCTGTGTAGTGTGTGTACTTGTGCGTGTCTGTGTGTATGTATGTGTGCAACTGTTTGTATGTATGTATATGTGGTGTGTATGTGTGTGTGTATATGTGTGTGTGGTGTGTGTGCTGTCTGCGTATATGGGTGTGTGGTGTGTATGTGTGCATAAGTATGTGTGTGTGGTATGTGTATGGTGTGATGTGTGTGTGGTGTATGTGTGCTTGCATGGTGTATGTCTGCATGTGTGCATCTATGATACGTTTGTGTGTGTGATGTATATGTGTTTCTGTGTGGTGTGTGGGTGGTGCGTGGTGTGTGTGTCTGCCTGTGTGCATCTGTGGTAAGTTTATATGTGTGTGTGGTGTATGTCTTTGTGTGGGAGGTGTGTGTGTCTGAACGTGTGCATTCGTGGTACGTTTGTGTGTATGGTGTGGTGTGTGTGTGATGTGTGCGGTGTGTGCACTGTGTGTGGTGTGTGTGGTATGTGTGTGGTGTATGGTGTGTGTGGTGTGTGTGGTTGTATGGTGTGTCTGCGGTGTGTGGTGTGTCTATGGTGTGTGTGCAGTGTGTGGTGTTTGTGCGGTGTGTGGTGTGTGTGTGGTGTGTGGTGTGCACGTGGTTTATGTGTGTGCCTGTGGTGTGTGTGTGTTTGTGTGGCGTGTGTGTGGTGTGTGTGTGGTGTGTATGGTGTGTAGTGTGTGGTGTGTGTGGTGTGTGTGTGGTGTGTGTCTGTAGTGCGTTTGCGGTGTGTGTGTGGTGTGTGTGGTATGTGGTGTGTGTGTGTATAGTGTGTGTTTGTGGTGCGTGTGTGCAGTGTGTGTGTAGTGTGTGTGGTATGTGTGTAGTGTGTGGTGTGTGGTGTATGTAGTGTGTGTGCAAGGTGTGTGTGGTGTGTGGCATGTGTGTGGTGTGTAGTGTGTGGTGTGTGTAGTGTGTGTGGTGTGTAGTGTGTGTGGTGTGTAGTGTGTGGATGTGTGTGTGTGGTGTGTCTGTGTGGTGTGTGTAGTGTGTGTGGTGTGTGGGGTGTGTGTATGGTTTGTGTGGCGTTTGGCGTGTGTGTTGTGTGTAGTGTGGTGTGTATGTGGTGTGATGTGTGTGTGGTGTGTGTGGTGTGTGTGTGGTGTGTGTGTGTGGTGTGTGGTGTATGTGGTGTGTGGTGTGTGGTGTGTAATGTGTGTGTGGTGTATGTGGTGTGGTGTGGTGTGTGGTGTGGTGTGTGGTGTGTGTGTGGTGTGTGGTGTGTGTAGTGTGTGGTGTGTTGTGTGTGTGGTCTGTGGTGTGTGTGGTGTGTGTGTGGTGTGTGTGGTGTGTGTGGTGTGTGTGGTGTGTGGTGTGTGTGGTGTGTGATGTGTGTGTGGTGTGTGTGCGCATGTGGTGTGCAGTGTGTGTGTAGTGTGTGTGGTGTGTGTGGTGTGTGTGTGGTGTGTGTGGTGTGTGGTGTGTGTGGTCTGTGGTCAGTGTGGTGTGGTGTGTGTGATGTGTGTGGTGTGTGGTGTGTGTGGTGTGTGATGTGTGTGTGGTGTGTGTGGTATGTGGTGTGTGTGTATAGTGTGTGTTTGTGGTGCGTGTGTGTAGTATGTGTGTAGTGTGTGTGGTGTGGTGTGTGTGTATGGTGTGTGTGGTGTGTGGCATGTGTGGTGTGTAGTGTGTGGTGTGTATGGTGTGTGTAGTGTGTGCGGTGTGTCTGTGTGGTGTGTATGTAGTGTGTGGTGTGTGTAGTTGTGTGGGGTGTGGGGCGTGTGTGTGGTTTGTGTGGTTGGTGTGTGTTGTGTGTAGTGTGGTGTGTGTGTGTGATGTGTGTGTGGCATGTGGGGTGTGTGGTGTGTGTGGGGTGTGTGGTGTGTGTGGTGTGTGTAGTGTGTGGTGTGTGTGGTGTGTGTGTTCTGTGGTCAGTGTGGTGTGGTGTGTGTGGTGTGTGATGTGTGTGTGGGGTGTGTGTGGTGTGTGTCGTGTGTGTGGTCTGTGGTCAGTGTAGTGTGGTGTGTGGTGTGTGATGTGTGTGTGGTGTGTGTGGTATGTGGTGTGTGTGTATAGTGTGTGTTTGTGGTGTGTGTGTGTAGTATGTGTGTAGTGTGTGTGGTGTGGTGTGTATGGTGTTTGTGGTGTGTGGTATGTGTGTGGTGTGTAGTGTGTGGTGTGTGTGGTGTGTGTAGTGTGTGTGGTGTGTGTAGTGTGTGTGGTGTGTCTGTGTGGTGTGTATGTAATGTGTGGTGTGTGTAGTCGTGTGGCGTGTGGGGCGTGTGTGTGGTTTGTGTGGTGTTTGGTGTGTGTTGTGTGTAGTGTGGTGTGTGTGATGTGTGTGTGGCGTGTGGGGTGTGGGGTGTGTGTGGTTTGTGTGGTGTTTGGTGTGTGTTGTGTGTAGTGTGGTGTGTGTGTGTGTGTGGCGTGTGGGGTGTGTGGTGTGTGTGTGGTATGTGTGAAGTGTGTAGTGTTTCTGTGGTGTGTGTGGTGTGTGTGGTGTGTATGTGGTGTGTGGTGTGTGTGATGTGTGTGTATGTGGTGTGTGGTGTGTGTGGTGTGTGGTGTTTGTGGTCTGTGGTGTGTGTGGTGTGGTGTGTGTGGTGTGTGTGGTGTGTGATTTGTGTGTGGTGTGTGTGTGCATGTGGTGTGCAGTATGTGTAGTGTGTGTGTGGTGTGTGTGTGGCGTGTGTGGTGTGTGGTGTGTGTGGTGTGTGGTGTGTCATGTGTGTGGTGTGTGGTGTGTGTGTGGTGTGTGTGTGGTGTGTGGTGTGTGGTGTGTTGGGTGTGTGGGGTGTGTCGTGTGTGTAGTGTGTGTGTGTGGTGTGTGGTGTGTGGTGTGTGTAGTGTGTGTGTGTGGTGTGTGGTGTGTGTGTGGTGTGTGTGGTGTGTGGTGTATGTGGTGTGTGGTGTGTGTAGTGTATGTGTGGTGTGTGAGGTGTATGTGGTGTGTGTGTGGTGTGTGTGGTGTATGTGGTGTGTGGTGTATGTGTGGTGTGTGATGTGTATGTGGTGTGTGGTGTGTGGTGTGTGTGTGGTGTGTGGCGTGTGTGGTGTGTGTGGTGTGTGGTGTGTGTGGTGTGTGGTGTGTCGTGTGTGGTGTGTGGTGTGTGGTGTGTGGTGTGTGTGTGGTGTGTGTAGTGTGCGTGTGGTGTGTGGTGTGTGTGTAGTGCATGTGTGGTGTGTGGTGTGTGGCGTGTGTGGCGTGTGTGGCGTGTGTGGTGTGTGGTGTGTGGTGTGTGTGGTGTGTGGTGTGTGGTGTGTGTGTAGTGCATGTGTGGTGTGTGATGTGTGTGTGGTGTGTGGTGTGTGTGGCGTGTGTGGTGTGTGTGGTGTGTGGTGTGTGGTGTGTGTGGTGTGTGGTGTGTGTAGTGTGTGTGTGGTGTGTGGTGTGTGGTGTGTGTGTAGTGTATGTGTGGTGTGTAATGTGTGTGTGGTGTGTGGTGTGTGGTGTGTGTGTGGCGTGTGTGGTGTGTGTGTGTATACTGCGTGTGATCACGTGCAGCCCCGAGCCCGCAGGCCATGTGACCATCTGGTGGGGCAGAAACGGGCTGCAGGTTGCCTTGCCTGGCTCTGCTCCCAGCGTCCTCCGTGTTCTGAGCTACTCATTAATCAGCTTCCTCATCTGAAATTGCGAAATCCCCTGAAGCTCAGGTCCTGTGACCACAGGTACGGGCCAGCATTGGGACAGGCTTTGCCTGTAAGAGGGCTGGTCTGGGGGGACATTTGAACCCAACTCAGGAACACCTCACAGGTCCGCCAGCAGGGCTAGACCCTGGGGGAGATCCAGGGCAACAGGGTCCGCCTGGGAGGCTCAGCTCCGGCACTGCCCCGGGCGACTCTGCCCACACAGGACCATTCCTCTCGCCTGGACTCCTCTTGGGGTTTGCCAAGGTCTGTTCAGAAACTGAGATATCAGGGAGTTGATTCTGCCCAGACCAGCAGTGGGCCGTAAAAGTGTTACTTTGTACCAGAAAAGTCCTTTCTGGGAAAAAAAAAAGTATTCCAAAGTTTGGGTGTATGAAAATAGCCCCGTGGTGTCTGTGGTTTTCTACTAAAGATGCTTTGATCAGACAAACTCTCTGTCAACCACGCGAGGGGCGTTATGGAGACACGCAGATAATACCCTAGGCCAGCGTGGCCTGCTGTACTGGGAACCAGGGCCCTGGATGAGCAGCCAGGACCGAAAGCCTCATTTCCTTCCTTTGTAAAATAGAAAACCCTCCATTGGCTGTCCTAGGTGGTTGCCAGGATCCAGCTTGGCTAACGATAAGGACCTGTGCGGCTCTGTGGTGTGTTAAGAATCCTTTACCTTCTTACACAGTAGCCTCACCTTTGTGGTTGCAACAATCTAGGAAGGTTTTCTGTTTTGTGGAAAAATTGAGTGCAATGAAACAATCTGTTAAAGTCAAATGTAGGCGGCCGAACACTGCACCCTGCCAGGCATGAAAACTTGAATGTAATTTATTTTTAAACTGATGATTTAAAGAAAAGAAAAAAAGCAGCAACATTGTAGCCTATAAAATATTTGATTTATCTGAGGCAAAAAAATCTTAAAACTATGACTCCAGAGACTCCCAGGGTTAGGATGCCTAGTTCATAAATTCTCATAAATCCAGTGAGTCCCAGGAGCCTTAGGGCAGCCCCCACACACCCCATCCCATCTCCCCTGTCACTTGTGGCTCCTTAATACCACACAGACACCCCCAGAACCACTGGAAGGAAATCCCTGGCCCTGGCCCTGAGAGAATCCTGGGATTTGGAGGGAGAAGGGCTGGAAAAGCAGGACCCCGCTGAGGGAAGCAGCAGTGGAGGTGCCCGCTCCTCAGTGACCTTCTCTCCAACTGTCTGTCGCCTCCACATCGGTCCCCCAGCTTTGCCTTCAGGCTTCCTCTCCGCTCTGTTTCCTTGCCTGAAACGATCAATTCACTCGTTACACCTGTTGTAAGAGGAGTCTCTGAAATCTTTTAAGACAAACTGGCAGGGGATTAGTATGAGTTTGCAGTTTCTTCCCTCCAACTCTGAACAGAGGTGGCCGGCGATGAGAGAATTTGAGGTTTACTTATCGGAGGGAACAGTTGGATTTGGAAGCATGGGGCACTTTGAGCAGGGAGGACAGGGTGGATGGGGGCCCTTCAGTGGGTCCCGAGCACCGCAGGAAGGACCAGGATGCCTGGAGAGTTTGAATAAGGGAAGCAGTGTGCTCAGAATGCAGAGAGGTGGGCGATGTGGTTCGGCTGTGTGTCCCCAACCAAATCTCATGTTGAATTGTAATTCCCCAGTGTTGGAGGTGGGGCCTGGCGGGAGGTGACTGGATCATGGGGTGGTTTCTAATGGTTTAGTACCATCCCCCGGTGCTGTCTTCCAACACCTGGTTGTTTAAAAGTGCGTAGCACCACCCGTCCTCAACTTCATTCTCTTCCTCCTGCTCTGCCACGTGAAGAAGGTGCTTGCTTCCCCTTCATTCTTCTGCCATAATTGTAAGTTTCCTGCGGCCGCCCTTCCCAGCCACGCTTCCTATACAGCCTGCAGAACTATGAGTCAATTCAACCACTTTTCTTCATAAGTTACCCAGTCTCAGGTAGTTCTTTATAGCAGTGCAAGAACAGACTACTAGAGCGGGCACATGCCAACCCCAGGGAAGGCCTGTCTGACATTTTCTCCTGGGGTCCTTCGTGCTTGAGGGGCCCTAGCATGAGAGAGGGCACATTTCTTTCTCCTGTAGTTCTCCTTCCGTCTGTACCTCCTGCTTCCATAACACAGAATTTGGACCACTGCTGTAACCTCTGTAGCTCATCCCTGTGAGGGGCTCCTGTGGGTTGGCCTGTCACACATGGAAACGTGCGTTCTGAACTCTAGACACCCCATGGACACAGAATCTTTGGAATGCAACCTATTGAGACTTTTTGGTTAGTCTGTGCTCACGCATCCAAACTTTTTAAAAAATTTGACCAAATTGTTTTTTCCCACTTGTATTCAGTGGATAGAACAACACAACCAGGCTGTCAAAATGAGAAAATACGAAGCTATGATGTATTGGTGTCAGAACAAGATGAGCTATTATTAAATTTCTACTGAGCATAACAGTATAAGGCTTCTCCTTTCAGTAATGGTGAACTAAGCAATAGGGACCAACCCTCTCTGGACAGATAGCTAGAAACTTTTGAACAAAATACTTAAAAAAATATTTGAATACTGATGGGCTAGTGAGATAGCAAAAATCTACTGGGCCAACATCAGGAAGAAGATAGAAATTCAGACAAATGAACCCAGCATTTGGGGCAATTGTTCCTTTGGGAGTGATTTTTAGTCATGGAAGAGGTGGTTAAGAGGTGGAGCCATACATTTTTGCCATTCTGTAGAAATAAAGGACAAAATTTAGAGTCTGAGACACTCCAATTTTGGGGGTGGGGGTCTTAGCAACCCTTCCTCTTTGCATTAGGACTTTAAAGAATTAAATCTAAGGTAAGCTGGAAATAGACAAATCATTTCAAGAACTTTTTCAGTTTTCAGATATCTTGATGGTCCAGAAAAATCTCAATTTCTAAAATTAGATTAAGAAGATTCCAGATTGTGAATATACCCACTTGCTTGGTAGTTACAAAAAATTCTCAGAGAAAGAGTGTATCAGCAAATTATTTCCACAAAATGTTTTTTTTTTTTTTTCAAATGCAATGTCTAGCATATAATCTAAAGTAAGCAAACACACAAAAAGAAAAGACGGTGTGGACAAGAACCCATAGAAACTAGAACAATAAAATTCAACCATCATGGGTTCCAAATATTGAAATTAACCAGGTAAAACTTTTATTTTTATTTTATTTTAATTTTTTTGAGGCGGAGTCTCATTTTGTCACCCATGTTGGAGTGCAGTGGGGTGATCTCGGCTCACTGCAACCTTCAACCCCAGGGTTCAAGTGATTCTCCTACTTCAGTCTCCCAAGTAGGTGGGATTACAGGTACATGCCACCATGCCTGGCTAATTTTCATATTTTTACTGGAGATGGGGTTTTGCCATGTTGGCCAGGCTGGTTTTGAACTCCTGACCTCCAGTGATCCACCTGCCTCGGCCTCCCAAAGTGCTGGGATTACAGGCGTGAGCCACTGTGCCCAGCCAACCAGGTAAAGCTTTTAAATAGGCGAGACTGTTAAACTATTTTAGAAAGACATGACAGATTTGAAAAAGTTCATATACAAATTTAAGAACTGCAATATATAATTTTGAAATTAAGAACTCAATGGATAGGTTTAACAGAACATTAGGCCAACTAATAAGAAAATTAGTGAACTTGAAAATGAATTAAAAGAAATTATCCAGGCCTGGCACAGTGGCTCACACCTGTAATCCCAGAACTTTGGGAGGCTGAGGTGGGCGGATCACTTGAGGTCAGGAGTTCCAGACTAGCCTGGTCAAGATGGTGAAATCCCATCTCTACCAAAAATATGTTTTAAAAAATTAGACAGATGTGGTGGCTCACACTGTAATCTTAGCTACTCAGAATGCTGAGGCAAAAGAATCCCTTGAACCTGAGAGGTGGAGGATGCAGTGAGCCGAGATCGTGCCACTGCACTCCAGCCTGGGTGACAGCGAGACTGTCTTAAAAAAAAACAAAAACAACTATCCAGAATCAGGCATGGATGGGACATAAAAATTGAACATTCAAAAGAGGTGTTAAAAGATGTAGAAGATACTGTAAGAAGTTTTAAAAAATATTTACTGGAGTCTGAAAAGGAGAAGTGGAAAAGAATACTCAGAGACAATACTCGAAAAAATACTGGTTAAGAAAAAAATTTTATACTGAAGAAAGGCATTTAAGACTCAATATTTCTCTCTAGGCATTGCTTTGCTGCATTCCACAATACCTAAAATGTAAGAATAAAAGTGACTTAAAATAAAATAATGAAAAAAACATAACATGGCGATACTCAGAAAAAGAAAGCTAATGTACATATACTAATATCAGACAAAATTGACTTTAGACATGAAATTATTGGAGACAAGTCTATTAGAGACAAAGAAGGATGCTTTATTCACCAGGAAGATATAACAATTCTAAATTCGTTATATTTTCATTCTATTATACATACACATACATATATAGGTATGTAGGAGGATTGCTCAAACCTGGGAGGTGGTGGCCACAGTAAGCCATGATTGTGCCACTGCATTGCAGCCTGGGCAACAGAGCAAGACCTAGTTTCAAAAAAAAAGTTAGAACAAAAACAAATACAAACAAAGTAGAAGGAAGGAAAAAAAGAACAGAAATAATAGAAAACAAATATACAATAGAAATATACTTACGAAAATTAATAATAAGAAATGAAATGTGAGTAGTTTTACAACCATTAAAGATAGGATTAAACCATCTCAGATGAGGATAAAGGTATGAATAAAATTCAATGTAGACTTGTAATTTTAAAAAAGGACTCTTAGTGAATTAGACTACAATGGAAGTTCTTTAATCTGACTAAATATATGCCCCAAAACCTACAGAAACCATCATAATTAAAAGTTAAATGTTCCTTTGAGGCAATGATGGCTGCCCTTCCTGCTTCTGAGTAAGATTGTACTGGAAGTCCTAGCCAGTGTTGACTTTTTCTGAGACGTCAACCAACCCGGGGGAATTCCTTTCTAAGAAATCCCCTTTGAGTGATTGGCTCTGAAGAAGTTGGTCTTGCTCTCATACAAGTGCAACTTTGTTGGTTGGGTGTGGTTACATGGCTGCTGTGGCCAATAAGCTGTGCAGCTTTGTGGTTGGGTGTGGTTACATGGCTGCTGTGGCCAATGAGCTGTGAGTGCAGGTAATGTGCATCAGAGGTCTGGGTCCCTGAGGCATGGTCTCTTCCAACCTTTAAGGTCATGGCTGTTTCATTAGGCTGGATCCCAGAGTGAGAGAAAAGCCCCCAAAACTACTGCAGTACACATGGAGTATGAATGAGAAATAACATAAATCTTTCTTATTATACACCAGAGATTATGGCACTGAGACAGAGGGCTGTGGACGCCACAGCAGCACCAGCCTGGATGCTAATCTGCCATGTTGGTTGATACGTGGCCCACCCAAATCTGTGGCCCACCCAAATCTGATCTCAAATAGTAATCCCCACGTGTTGAGGGAGGGACCTGGTGGGAGGTGATTGGATCATGGAGACAATTTCCCCCATGCTGTTCTCATGATAGTGAGTTTTCATAAGATCTGATAGTATATAAGTAGCAGTTCCCCCTTCATTCTCTTTCCTGCTGCCATGTATGATGTGCCTTGCTTCCCCTTCACTTTCCACTGTGATTGTAAGTTTCCTGAGGCCTCCGTAGCCATGTGGAACTGTGAGTCAACTAAACCTCCTTTGTCTGTAAATTACCCAGCATCGGGTAGTATCTTTATAGCCGTGTGAGAAAGGACTAATATATTGGTGTTGATGAAGAGTCAAACTCTAAAATATGTGAGGAGACTTATTCTGAACCAAATATGAGTTACCATGGCCTGTGACACAGCCCGAGAAGGTTCTGAGAACATGTGTTCAAGGTGGTCTGAGTGCAGCTTGGTTTCATACATTTTAGGGAGACACGAAACATTAATCAAATAAATGAAAGATGTACATTGGTTTGGTCTGGAAAGGTGGAACAATGGGAAGGTGGGGGCTTCCAGGTCGTAGGTAGATTCAAAGATTTTCTGAATGGCAGTCCGTTGAAAGAGTTAAGTTACTGTTGAAAGACTTAGGAATGTCTGGGTTAAGATAAGGGTTGTGGAAACCAGGGATTTATCATGTAGCCTCCAGGTAGCAGGCTTCAGAGACAATAGATTGTAAATGCTTCTTATTAGACTTAAAAAGTTTGTTCTATAAACCAAAAATAAAATTTGAAGGCCCCCCCAACCATCTGAATGGACTTCCTCCTAGGCCATGGCATTCTAAATTTAACCTGAAAGACTGGTTTAGGCCATGACAGGAAGTGGGGGTCAGACGTGCCTCATTGTACCCACCAGCATGAACATCAACACAGACCTTAAGTCTGATAAGAAACATTTAAGTCTATTCTCTCTGAAGCCTGCTACTTGGAGGTTTCATCTGCATGATAAAACTTTGTTTTTCACAACCCCTTATCATACCCAGACATTCCTTTCTATTGCTAACTCTTTCAACCAACTGCCAATCAGAAAATGTTTAATCTACCAATAACCACCCAACCCCGAGCTTCAAGCTGTTCCACCTTTCCGGACTGAACCAATGTGTTTCTTTTTTTTTTTCTTTCTTTCTTTTTTATGAGATGGAGTTACACTCTGTCACACAGGCTGGAGTACAGGGGCAGAATCTCGGCTCACTGCAACCCCCATCTCCCAGGTTCAAGTGATTCTCCTGCCTCAGCCTCCTGAGTAGCTGGGATTACAGGTGCCCACCACTACGCCTGGCTAATTTTTTTTTTTTTTTTTTTTTTTTTTGCATTTTTAGTAGAGATGGGGTTTCAGCATGTTGGTCAGGCTGGTCTCAAACTCCTGACCTCAAGTGATCCCCCCACCTTAGCCTCCCAAAGTGCTGAGATTACAGGCGTGAGCCACCATGCCCGGCCCCAACATATTTCTTAAATATATTTGATTGATGTCTCATGTCTCCCTAAAATGTATAAAACCAAGCTGCACCCTGACTACCTTGGGCATGTGTTCCCAGGATTTCCCGAGGGCTGTGTCACAGACCATTGGTCACTCATATTTGGTTCAGAATAAATCTCTTCAAATATTTTACAGAGTTTGACTCCTTTTGTCACCAGTTGTATCAGTAATGCCAAAAGGGAGGAGGGGATAATGAGGTATGTCTGGCTCCTGCTTCCCATCACAACCTGAACTAGCCTTTCAGGTTAACTTTGGAATGCCCTTGGCCAAGAGGAGGCATTCAGTCAGATTGTTGGGGGGCTTAGAATTTTAGTTTTGGTTTACATTGGCTTATGATTAACATTCTGGGAAGTCCTCTAAGATTTCCAGTTTATCTCCCATTCCCTGTGTAAGAGCAGCTACTTACTGTAAGTCCTGCCCTTAGGTCAAACAACCTTGACATTATCATACTTCAACCATCCGGCACATTCCTTCTGAACCACTCCTTCCTATGCTATATAACCTCTGCGTCTGGGGCTGAGGGGTAGGGATCCACCGTGATCTCATCTCGCTGCCACCTGAGACACAGACATGGCTTCTCTTTGTAAGTCCCTATGAAACATTTCTTTCTAAGAAACTCAATGTGTCAGCCTCTCAGCTTCTTTGGACTTTGGGGCTGGTTTGCATAGACCTGCCCACTGTAAAACGTGGGCTGAGAGACCAAGAAATGTGCAAAGGGAATGAAGCATCTGTGGGAGAAATCCCAGGCAGCATGGGTTACCTTTTAGATGCATGTGTGTGAGTGCAGTGATGCCTCTAAAATGCTGGCATGCTTAAAGCAATCATTAGCTGAGAGCCATCCATCACCCAGCGGTAAGGAAGGGTGGTGAGCAGCTACTGCTGTGAACGGCTGCTTCTAGGGGGTGCCTCTTTGGTGATGGAGCTTAGCCAGCAGCAGAGGCAAAGTGAAAGGGCTTTGGTAGGAATTACAATTGGGAAAAGGTTTTTAAAAGAGCTTGGCAGTCAAAAGCTAACTTGGTTCAGTCTGCCATGTGGGTTGTATATGTGTGCACGCCTATTGCTTACTGCTTTTTTTTTTTTTTTTTTTGAGTCAGAGTCTTGCTCCGTCACCCAGGCTGGAGTACAGTGGTGAGATCTCGGCTCACTGCACCTCCACCTCCCAAATTCAAGCAATTCTCCTGCCTCAGCTTCCAGGGTAGCTGGGACTACAGGCGCCTGCCACCATGCCTGTCTAATTTTTGTATTTTTAATAGAGTTGGAGTTTCACCATGTTGACCAGGCTGGTCTTGAACCCCTGACCTCAGGTGATCCACCCACCTCAGCCTCCCAAAGTGCTGGGATTACAGGCTTGCACCACTGTGCCTGGCTCGCTTATTGCTTTAAGGCCTCTGCTTTCTGTAAAACTTCTCAGTCGACTGAACCCTGTTTCTCTGTTTGCTTCTGTCTGTCCCTCTTTCCTCTTGCAACCCCCAATGACACATGAGGGACCTAAACAAGGAAATTTCTGACAGCCTAGGATCCTTGGGGAACCGGGAAAAGGCACCAGTCTCCTCTCTTTGGGAGGAACCTGTTTTTCCTCGTGGCATCCTAAATTGTAAGCAGACAGGTTCCCCTCAGGTCTAGGACTGTGCTCTCTTGTACTGTGTTACTGGGCTCGTTGGCTGTTTGTAGGGTACTAGAGACTGCTTGGCACTGTGAGAGGACTTGACCTTGATGTGTGTGATGGCTGGTGGTTGATGGCGGGTGAAAACCACAGTGTTGGAGGTGGCTCAGGATAGTCGTGCACTGGAAACCATCATTGCTATGGGGGCTACTTGGGTCTTTGCATGTTTGAAAAAGAAAGTCATGGTTTAGGTCCTAAAATCTGCATGCTTTCTTGGTTCTGGTCCTTAAAGGGCTCAATCCTAAAGCCAGTAATCTAATTAAGAAACAAGCTAAATTGAAAAGACCTCCAATCTAATGAATCAGCCTTCAAAACGCTCTGTAAAGGAAATGCACATCTTTAGGGGGAATCTCCATTTGTAAGGGCATCTCTGTCTCTGTACTGAAACCACTAGAAACTTTATCTACGGAGAAGACAATGGCTTGAAGTTTACATAACAGATCTTGCTTTTGCTTAGATTGAAGTTCTGTTCCTTTCTACCTGTTTCCCCAGAGATGTAGATTTAGAATTAGGAGATGCAGATTTAGAATTTTCTCCTGAACATTTGTTTAGGCCATGAAACAGGCAATCGAGAGATTAACGGTCTAAAGTGAGGGAGAATATTTAAAAGATGACAAAAGAAAAATCTTATTAAATGTGTAAGATCTGCTGCTGTGTCTGCTACATCTACATATGTGTCATGCGTATGTGATACTTCACTACTGTAGAAAGTAAAAAGTTCCTCTTCAAAGTTTCCCTTCTTGTTAAAGAATAAATCATAAGTGTTAGAAATAATAGTTTCTTTTAAAGACTAACTTTCTTCAAGCCTCCTTGCTTTGCGCTAATAACTCTTTGTTAAGCCCTGTCCTATGTAGCTGTTGGAC
Organism: Chlorocebus sabaeus; assembly: GCF_047675955.1. Classification (NCBI taxonomy): domain Eukaryota; kingdom Metazoa; phylum Chordata; class Mammalia; order Primates; family Cercopithecidae; genus Chlorocebus; species Chlorocebus sabaeus. The sequence continues at coordinate 96,602,983 of NC_132905.1, read as the reverse complement.
ATGCTCTCAGGCACGTTCCAGTTCACAGCCTATGCCCCTTCCTTATTTGGAAATGTTATTGCTTCTTTAAATCTTTCATAAGCAACTTCCTCCTTTCCTTTGCTCTCCCTTGCCTTTACCTAGTTAAGAAAGTTTTAGGTTGTTAGCAAGTGAAGTGTCAGTTTAGACTGTGAGGTTCAGCTCCAGCCAATGGATGCAGGACACAGCAGTAAGGATGACCGAAATCCATAAGGGATAAATACGTCTGCTTTTCCTTTCTTAGGTGTACTCTTGTGGCAAGACTGCTGGTGAGTGTACCCTTTCTGCAGAAAGTGAAAATTGCCTTGCTGAGAGAATTAAATTTATGTTCAAGTGCTATTTCTTATTTTATTTTATTTATTTATTTTTTGAGACGGAGTCTCGCTCTTTTGCCCAGGCTGTAGTGTAGTAGCACGATCTCCACTCACTGCAAGCTCCATCTCCTGGGCTCACGCCATTCTCCTGTCTCAGCCTCCTGAGTAGCTGGGACTACAGGCTCCCACCACCATGCCCGGTTAATTTTTTGTATTTTTAGTAGAGACAGGGTTTCACTGTGTTGGCCAGGATGGTCTCGATCTGCTGACCTCGTGATCCGCCCACCTTGGCCTCCCAAAGTGCTGGGATTACAGGTGTGAGCCATCAGCCTGGCCCTCAAGTGCTATTTCTTTATGGCACCAGGGAACAAGCATTTTGCATTCCTAACACTACCAAAATATATGAAAGAGAACATTTACATGCTTAAATCAAATATTTTATCAGAAAAATAGATGCTAGCTTGAATGCCTTTTAGCGCATGCGATTTTGGTAATCTTTGGTAAATAAAACCAGTTTCAAAATTCTCTTCAGGAATTTAAGATCTTAAAGTCATATTATGTTAAATTAATCCTAGGGTTTTCAGCAGAAATTGGGATTACTTAGAGTGTGTTTGGTAAAGGTTATAAAAGTGTGATTTTTGCTGAAAGGAAAAGCAATTTTATCTAGAATATTTACAGATTGTTTCAAAATGAAAAGAAGAGAGTGCTGGGTTGGGTCTTGGGGCTGGACCAAGCTCAGATCCGGGTCTGTCTGAGCTCAGATCATCAGCCTCAAAGCTACCCACAAAGGGGAAAATTATGCCAGGAACAAAAGAAATTACCTTTGAGTCCTGTAGTTACCAAGAAGATAGTCAATGTGGGGGAAGGGAAAAACCAAGCAACTATTGAAACTAGAGGGGAGTGTGAAGGAATTGTTCCATTTTGTAGGTCTGGATCATCAGCTCCCTGAAGAACCCTTATGAAAATAGATTGTGAGAGTGACTAATTTGGGAGCAGTGTCTCTGGTTTAAAATGCTGCGGAGGGGGAGAGCATGTTTGGGTTGACGCAGGACCCATACTCACCACTGAACAATTGCAGCTGGGTATCTACAATCCAGACACACAGGAGGGTATTCCTGAGGGAGCAGCCAGCCTGGGGGACCAGGTAAAAGGCACTGGAAGGTCTTTTTACCCTGAGAAGGGGACAGTCTGATTCCACTACAAATGCCAAGTGCAGCACCTCAGATGAAGCAGCTGGCTTCTTCTCATGGGTCTTACAGATGCTGATAAAACCATGAGGTTAGTTAAGAGCAGGGGAAAGGCAAAAGGAACAGTCAGAATCCATCAAAGGGAAGTGGAAATTTTAAAGTGGTTATAAGGTAAATAGGCCAGGCACAGTGGTGGCTCACGCCTGTAATCCTAGTGCTTTGGGAGGCTGAGGCAGGTGGATCACCTGAGGTCAGGAGTTTGAGACTAGCCTGGCCAACATGGTGAAACCCCGTCTCTACTAAAAAAAAAAAAAAAAAAAAAAAAAAAAAAATTAGCCAGGCATGGTGGCAGGTGCCTATAATCCCAGCTACTCAGGAGGCTGAGGCAGGGAATCATTTGAACCCAGGAGGACGGAGGTTGCAGGGAGCTGAGATCTCACCACTTCACTCCAGCATGGGTGAAAGAGTGAAACTCTGTCTCAAAAATAAATAAATAAATAAAAATTTAAAAAAGTAAAATAAAAATAAGGTAAATAAATTTTTAAAAATCGATAGATGAAGCTAAGAGGAAAGAGGAGAGAGTCCTGGGGCTTATCCCAGCAGGGTGGCAATCTTTAGATAATTACTAAGAAATGGAATGAATTGAGGACTAAGTTCTTATTTTTTATCTTGCCCAAATTCCTACTTAAGGGGTCTGGGGAGTCATGTTCTACAAACCATAAATTCTCATCAGATGGGTTTTATTTAACCCTGTATATTGTGACTTACTTTTCAATCTGACTCTGGCATAACATTATGAGACAAGGAAAAAAATATTTAACCCCAAAATATATTTTCTTGCCATCCCTTGAAATTGCCCTGCAAAGTCTCTTGTGGGAAAAATCCACATTCTATAGAGAATCCCCTTCCCACTTTGTTTTCCTTCATTTCTTTCCAGATCCAGGAGATAATCAACTAAGAGCCAGGTACCCTTTTAGGTCCGATATGAAACATTTTACAACCTGCTCTCTCTCTGAAGTCTGCTATCTGAAAGATTCCTCTGCACAATAAAACCTGGTCGCCACAATCCTTTACCTTAATCTCAACGTTCCTTGCCATTGATCCCAGGTCTTCAGATTAACTCAACCAATTATCAACCAGAAAATGTTTAAATTTACCTATAGCCTGGAAGGCCCCGCTTTGAGTTGTCCTGCCTCTCTGAACCAAACCAATGTATTTCTTAAAGGTATTAGATTACTGTCTTTTGCCTCCCTAAAATCTATAAAACCAAGCTGTGCCCCGACCACCTTGGGCACATGTTCTCAGGACCTCCTGAGGGCTGCGTCACGGGCCATTCGTCACTCAGATTTGGCTCAGAATAAATCTCTTCAAATATTTTATAGAGACTGACTCTTTTTGGCACTGAATAAAATGGAAATTGATGGAGTTAAAATAAAGGTCTTTTTTTTTTTTTTCTTTTGAGATTTAGTCTTGCTCTGTTGCCCAGACTGGAGTGCAGTGGCACAATCTCGGCTCACTGCAACCTCAGCCTCCTGGGTTCAAGCGATTCTTTTGCCTCAGCCTCCCGAGTAGCTGGGATTACAGGCATGCGGCACCACGCCCAGCTAATTTTGTATTTTTAGTAGAGACGGGGTTTCTCCATGTTGGTCAGGCTGGTCTCAAACTCCTGACCTTAAGTGATTCACCCACCTTAGCCCTCCAAAGTTCTGGGATTACAGGCGTGATCGCCCAGCCAAAACAAAGGTCTTAACACCGTCAAAAGTTGGGTGAACCAAAGGAAGCCTCCACTGGCCCCACAATGTTAAAGGGCCCCAAACCAGTTTTCTGTATTTATCCCAGATTGGATAAATTAAAAAAAAAAAAAATCAGAGGGCAAAGACTGCAACGAGTAAGCTGAGGGCAATGCTGATGCAGATAAGTCCAGATTAAAGATTGACAAGAGAGACCCTTGGCTCAACCCCTGCTGGGAACCTAAATCTTTTTTACAAGAGAGGGAAAAATGGCCTGGGGGGTTGAAAAAAGAAGTTCCTGGTGCTGTTACAGGTGTAATTAGACACTCATGAGCAGGGGTAGGAGAGAGCTCTTCTCCCACCTGCTAGGAATGTGGTTTGACATCACCACAGGTGACGGTTTGACAATGATCACATTGCCTCTCTAAAAGGGCTAAATTGGCAGCCGGCACTAGCGAGAGGCCATTTCCTGATGGTCTACACCTGTTGCACTACCGTGTTCATTGAATGCCGGCGCCAGGGAGAAGCAACTTCCTGGCCATGTGCATTAAGGGACAAAATGGCGGAATGTGACCTTCCGGGGCACACCACAGGAAAAGGGAAGAAAGCCTCAGAGGGGCATGCCTACAACTTCCTCATCACACTGTGCGTGCTGACCTCCCAAAGGTAAGGAGGGCACTGTGCATGCGGGCAGCCCACCCGAAGGGAAGAACCATGGGAAAGGGGCCAGCCTGGAAAGTCCTAGGATCACGGTTAAATACTGCATTTGACTTTCATGTCAGGACCATGAAGAGACCGACTTGGGTCTCTTCCAAGCATACGTTCCTTTCTTTCTTGTTCTAAAGCCCTTTAAAAGAAACTTCCACTCCTGCTCTGAAAGTTGCCTCGGTCTCTTTTTCTGCCTTATGCCCCTCAGTCGAATTCTTTCCTCTGAGGAGGCAAGACTTGAGGTTGCTGCAGACCTGTACAGATTCGCCGTCAGTAACTTGGATACCTTCCACTGCTGACATATCCGGCACCATGAGACTCGGATATTTTCCACCCCTAACATATTTGGTGGCGTGACTTAGATACGTTCCCTGGTGGTGAGAGAGCTCTGTGCCTCACCTTCTTTGGCTGGAGGCATCCAACCCCGGTGCATGGTTTCCTTCTCACTCTCTCTCCTGGTCACTAACCAAACCCCAGAACAATTCCTCTTGGCCATTAGTGACTCTGCTCCCCTTGGCTGATATCTCAGCTCACTCTGATGGGTGACTCACAGGTGTGGGAAGGACTTTAGGGTCTGCACCAAGCAGATTAGAGGCACTCACTGACCCTCCTAGGCAGGAGGCTTGTGAGAATGGTGAGGCTAAGGCCTAAAAACCATGCAATATCTGGGGTTTCCTTGACTTTTTCTTTTCAACTAAAATTGGCTCTTTTCCAAAACCCTGCACCCCCCGCCCCCATTCTCCTGTTTATTCTCTGTGTGTTCTGAAATGGCCTTCAGCACTCAATGGATGTTCCACCGTGGGGCAAGCCTGCCTCTTTGCGTTCACTTTGCCTGCCACGTGACTTCTAAACACTCCCTGTTACCCGCGTGCCCACGGCTCTCTGCGTTTGTGCAGCAGTGAAGACACGGGCTCCCTTGCAGATATCCTGAGGTTTACGTTTGTTTCTCCCAGCTCGAATGACTTTCAATCCTTCCCCTGCCTGCTGGCACACGGCTGGGACAGAGGCTAATTGGAACTCTGGCTCTGCCAGCTTCTTACAACTCACCATGTGCTTTTTGTTCCTGTTATGCCCCAGGACTAGGTTTTCGGATGGCTTTTAAAAGCAGCTTGTCCACCTGCATAGGGCTTTGCTCTGGCCCTTTTAGGATCTCACCCTCTTGCCTTTTAAGCTAGCACCACTTTGGGAGGAGGAGAAATTCTTCCCCCAAGCCCTAAGTCCTCCGAAAGTCAATGCTTTATGTCCACAGGGCGAATAAACGTTGCCTTCTTGAATGCAAGGGCTGCTGTTTTTCTGAGCATATGAAGGCATTCCATGAGTATTCCTCCCGCTTCCTTCCACTTCCTCCCATAGCCTCCATTTCTCTAATTACTTACACACCCTTCTCAATGTGCATCAAGACCTTCAAGGTTGTATTCCAAGGGAAGGGGGAGGAAGTCCAGTCCCTGTGGCAGTTAATGGAGAAACAGGCTTCTAAGAAAAGAGATAATCATTATATTACTAGAATCCTCTGAGTAAGGGTCACTATAATGTCATGGGGACAGGAATACAGGCTGGCCCAAGGCCGAAGAGGCAAGAGATCCACAGGACAGAGATGAAGAGGGGTCCCAGGCTAACAGATTACCATTGGAACAGAGATGAAAGGCTAGGGCATACATGGTGAGGACCAGTACATTCCGGAACCCCAGGGATGGACAGGGGCCCACTGTTCACTCCAACATCTCCTCTGTTCTCAAGTGGGTAATTGTGATGAGATGGGATGATGGGTACACGGTAAAGACTGGTTAAGTCCAGAACCCAAGATGATGAGGGATGCCCCATTTTGGATGATAAGAAGAAAGGAGAGATGCTTCTTTTTCCTTTTGTCCTCTTTTTTCTCCTCTGTCCTCTGTTTGCACACAGCAGATGGGCAATCATGTCTACATACCACAGGACATGCCCCTCGGATACATCCCCCCTAAACTTGGAAAAGTTTAATTTCCCCAAACCTTAAAAAACTAATTCTCCTTTGTAATACTGTTTGGCTTAAAAATGAACTGGGAGGAAATTACAAAAGTCAGCCTTGGAACCCAGTACCTGTGTGTAAGAGGTCCTCGGATTAGCCTCTTAAGTCTTTTATAACCGAGAGTAGAGTAAGGAGGACAGGACTAAGCCTGGTGGGTGGGACAAATGGCATCCCCTCCCTCCAAAAGAAAAAATTCACACTTTATATTATTTAAGGACCAATTACCATTCTTCCACTGGTCCCTGGTAATATCTGGATACCCCACACCTCTTTGGGGCAAAAATATACTCTCTAAGATTGGTGCTCGCTTAATATTTACCCAACCTCTGAATTCATCTTTCTCTCTAGTAGCCCTATTTATCCCAGGAAAGCTACCTAAATCATTAACCAAAAGCTTCAACCTGGACAGTCCTACCTCAGAGATATACAAATAGCCCACACTTACTTGAACAAGCCCTTGCATAAATCTAACCAAGTAATCTCTTGACGGGGGATAACTTCTGCAGTATGCCCACAACCTCCTCATCTGCTCTCCCTTTACAGGATGCCAGGGTCACTAGGGCTGCCCAGGGAAAGGGAACCTAGAAGCCTGTCCTGCCAGCAAAAGGGAAAAGTTCTTGCCAGCCAGCCTCCTGACTTCCTTCTCTGTGCAAACTGATCGTAGGAATGGTAAAAATCACTGTATTCTCTGCCCCTCCATGACCAACTTCTGACTTGACTTCTTGAATTTTCCTTTCTTGGAGCTACCTTTGTAGACTCTAAATCTTGTAAAAACTGCTTACTACCTTGCTGAAAATACCTCATACACTCGTGGATAAATCATAACTTTAGTTAAGGCTTATTGGTTTCACCTGTGAGGTTACTGTTGGCAAAGTTCAAAAGCCAGAAATATTGGCCGTTCTTATTACCTGGCTAAAGTTGGGTAATAAGAGACTTAAAGGCTTTGTTTTAAGAGCATTACGGTTAAAATGGGCTTAATTAAAAGCAGATATCCAAGCTATACATATATTTAAAAGGTCTTTGTTTTTTTTCTCTTCTTGAATCTTATTTTTTTTCTGGGGAAAAAAAAAAGTTTTTTTCTTCTCAGTCAACTGATTGTTTTTCTCCATTTTGTCTTCTTGCCACTCTTGATGCACACGTGAGAGTACCCAAGATAATTTCTAACAGCTTGGGTCTCCTTGGGAAAAACAGAGGAGGTGCCACAGACCCCCCTTTTGGGAAAAACCTCTGTTTTCCTCATGGAACCCCAGGAATTGGAAGTGGATAGATCCCTCTCAAAACCTGAGGCTCTGTTTTCTTTGCATTGTGTTACCTGATGTTTTTTGACTTTTGGCAGTAGCAGAAATTACTTCACATTATGAGAGAACTTTGGTAATAACTAGGTAGCTAATAGAATTTTATGGATGGCTAATGGCAGTTTTGGGGGGAATACTCAGCTCTTTGACGTTTGGATTAGAGAAGCATGCTCTCAGCCACCTGGAAGATATGGAAACGTCCCCCTCCTCCACTGAGAGATAAAACCTCTATAGGAAATGGGCTGGTTCCCTCTTTCTTGGGATCCAGGATCTGGTGTAAAATGGGACTCCTAATTTTGGGGATCTGTTTTTGCCTTCCAGGTGCACCTGTTTATTAGGCACTGGAAGCTGCATGTTTTCCCAGCCCTGTTTCTGGAAGAGCTCCACCCTGGAGCCAATAATCCAATTAAGAAACTTAAAAACTCCTGGCAAATAAAAAATCTTACTGAATCTTCTGTCTGTCCATGTATTTATATGTGTTGTGTGTGTGATGTTTATGTAAAAGAACTCTAATTGGTTTAAAAAATAAGGACTTAAATATTGTCAGAAAAATAAAACTAATGCCTCTTAGTTCATGTAACTTAAATAATCTTTGGGGAATAAAGACAGTTTTAAAGATTATTGGTAAAATAAAAATATCTTCAAAAATTTAGACATTTGGTCTAAATTATGCAAGTCAGATATTAGGTTTGCTAAATGTTTTAAGGTCACAAACTGTGTCTTTGGATTTTGAAAATTGTTTAGCCTGATTTACACCCTAGGTAAGGCTTGGGGACAGGTAGAGTTAGCCATACCCCTAGCTATGCTGGAAAGAATCAGATCTTATCTACACTTCTCTCTGGTGTCCTAGGCTCCAAACCTAGTACATAATTAAAATTACTTACTAACCAGGCTTTTTATCAAAAGTTGCTAAGAGTTCTTTCTTTGGTCTGTATTTGTGTAAATATGTCATTGGTATGTTTTCCAAAATTATGGAATTCTGATATAACTTAGTGTATATTATTAATCATTAGAATTGTTATCTAAAATTGTTGTGTGCCACAGAGGTAACACATTTCCTTGTCAATTGTGTCTTTAACTGTGGGTGCCCTAAGACTTTTTGTCATCCACGATTATTGTCTTATTTTAATCCTCTTTAAATGTTGGTTTTATAATCAGCTGCAGAACTCTAATAGGTGTTCTTAAATGCAACTTTCTGATAACTTTGGAGATTGTGACATTAGAATAAAGGAAAAAACCTTTCAGGACTCTAATGGAGAGGTAAAATATTCATGAATATCAAACAGAACAGGAGTTAATGGAATGGATTGAATTAATAGAAGACTGAAGTAATCCTTTTTGACTTTGTAACTTAAAATGTCACTAATCTTTGTTGTTTTTCAGAGCCAAAAAAACTTTTCTTTTGAGCTATTTACAGCTTTTAACAATTGAGTAAAATACTTCTGTGAAAAAACTTGGAGCCTATTTGATTCTCTCTGCCTGATTTCTCTAGAATTTGGGAACTATTTGTGAGTATTCTAAACTTATGGTAATATAGTTATTTACGTAAGTGCAATAAGAATGGTGTTTTTTGTTTGTTTGTTTTGTTTTTTGTTTTTTGTTTTTTTTTTGGCAAGAGGATGCAGTTGGAGAAACTGGTTATTTTACCAAGGCTCTAACTGGAATGGCATGCTTTCCTTTAAGGAATCAAACCTGACTTGTAGAGCCAATAAAATCCCCTTGGGAAAACTGGCCTCATACCTTGTCTACACACTCCCTGTACAGATTTCCTAACCTGCGATGAGTAAAGAATGTCACTTTCTAACAGGCCCAGGAGCCCCAAGTTATTTTGGAACCTCAAGAGGACAGAAATTTTCCCAACTCACAGGTATTTGAGGGTACAAAATCATAGCTGGGCTTGGCTTTAAAAAAGTCTCATCTAAGATTCCTTATGAAACAGAGTTCCATCAAAGCCAATTTGAAAAGCTTATGTGAAAAATAATTATTCTTGCTGTGCTATATGCAAGTAATCAGGTCAAGAATAATAAGACTGAAGTTTATTCTGCAAACAAATTAGTCCTGTCATATTTGTTTTCAACAAAAATGCGGACTAGAGGGAGAAAAATTATGTTTCAAAAATTGTAGTACCTACTATTAGATTCTAGTCTAATAGTACCTACTATCAGATTATAGACTTCTCAGCTGTTTCTAAGTTTTTGTCTGCATTTTATACTAACCCTGCTTATTCCCATGAGCCAACCAGTGATCTCTGGCTGCAGCTAAGAAGAAACAAAAGGGATTGGCCATCAAGCTCCAGATGATCCTCAGTGAGTGATATCATCCTCTCAATATTCAAGAGATTCCTTTCTACATAGGACCCCTAGACTCCCATCAGTGAGGCAGAAAGGAGGCAAAATCCTGCCCCTGTCTGCCTTGGACTTGGATAGACACTGCTTTCACCAACCTTTGGAGTCACCCTCCTACCCTGTCAGCTAGCAAGAGGCCAAGACCCAGAGAACCACCACTGCCCCTTTGTCAGTGGGAAGCAGTCACAGAAGACTGACCTTCATCCATTTTTCCCAAAGATTTGCAGTCTTGGGCTGTTGAGGTGGGGAAAGGTGGCAGGCACGAGTGGGGCAGGAGAGGGCTCTCCCCCATCCCCTAGGAATGTCAGGTGATGGTCTGGCAATTATCACATTGCCTGTCTGAAATGGATAAATTGACAGCTGGCACCAGGTAGAGTCCATTTCCTGATGCTCCACACCTGTTGCAGTAAAGTGTTCATTGAATGCAGGCACCAGGGAGGAGCAACTTCCTGGCCATGTGCATTAAGGTACAAAATGGTGGAATGTGACCTTCCAGGGGCACACCACAGGAAAAGGGAAGAAAGTCTCAGAGGGGCATGCGTACAACTTCCTAATCACACTGTGTGTACTCACCTCCCAAGGGTAAGGAGGCACTGTGCATGCAGGCAGCCCACCCGAAGGGAAGAACCATGGGAAAGGGGCCAGCCTGTAAAGTCCTAGGATCATGGTTAAACACTGCACTTAACCTTCATGCGCCCACTTGGGTCTCTTCCAAGTGTATTTTTCTTTCCTGTTCTAAAGCCTTTTATTTTTATTTTCCTGCCTCAGGTTTATTTGTATAAATAGTACAGGAGGACCCCAGCCCCATGCAGATGGCAGCCCAGAGGTGGGGGTGGGGTGTTGCACCAGTCCTTCTGTCCTCACGTTGGCAGACAGAGATACCTACTCTGTAGCCTTTGTAGTGGCCTGGGCACCTTTGGGAGCCTGAGCTGGAATTGAAGCTGGAGCTGCAGCCTGGGCCTTGGTTTGATCCTTGGCCTTGGCCTTGGCCTTTGGCCGGCACAGCCAGAGCCCCTTGGCAATGTGAGCACGAGCACGCTTCCCAAGCTTGAGGTGGGCAGTGTAGGTAAGTCGATCAAGCTTGCGGCTGACACCCTTTGGGATCTTGGGCTTAACCTCCTTGGGCTTTACGAGGGCCTTGACAGCCTCGGCACGTGCACTCATGGCCTTGGCATTGTTGGCCTGCATCTTCTTTAGGCCCTTCTTGTTGTGCTTCTTGGCAAAGTGCATGTTCCTCAGGAACTTGGGGTCCACCCCCTTAAGAGATTCATATCTTTGTGATCGGGGTTTCTTGATACCATTTCTGTGCCATTTTCGGGACTGGTTGTGTGTGGTGTGGTTCTTGGACTTGGCCATGTCTGCACCTTTAGCCGCGGCTCCGGAAGCGCCTAGAACCGGAAGAGATCTAAAGCCTTTTAAAAGAAACTTCCATTCCTGCTCTGAAAGTTGCCTCGGTGTCTTTTTCTGCCTTGTACCCCTCAGTCTAATTCTTTCTTCTGAGGAGGCAAGAATTGAGGTTGCTGCAGACCCATGAGGATTCACTGCTAGTAAATCGGATACTTCTACTGGTAACATTTGGTACCATGAGACTCAGATATTTTCCACCCCTGATAGGACCACAGCATACAAAAGAAAAGTTGATAGGATTGTGTAAGTTGAAATGTTTAAACAGGCTTTATGCAAAGCCGTTGTGACTCCTTTGCCAAAATGTTTTATGAAAGTGGGTCTAGTATCTAACTGTGGGGCATTTCTCCTGCTTAGTACTATAAAACTGAAGGCACGCAGATCCACCCTTTGAGCTATGTTAATTGGAAATGCTAAATGGGGATGTGAAAGGAAAACAATCTTGGGACCTCAAAGTCATTAAGCTAAAGGGAAAAGTCAAGCTGGGAACTGCTTAGAGCAAACCTGCCTCCCAATCTATTCAAAGTCATCCCTTTGCTCACTGAGATAAGTGCATATCTGATTGCTTCCATTGGAAAGGCTAATCAGAAACTCAAAAGAATGCAACCACTTGTCTCTTATCTACTGATGACCTGGAAGCCCCCTCCCCCCTTCAAGTTGTCCCACCTTTCTGGACTGAACCAATGTACATCTTACATATATTGATTGATGTGTCATGTCTCTCTAAAATGTATAAAACCAAGCTGTGCCCCAACCAGCTTGGGCACATGTTGTCAGGACTTCCTGGGGCTGTGTCATGGGCACATGTCTTTAACTTTGGTAAAATAAACATCCCAAATTGCCTGAGACCCGTTTCAGATATTTGGAGTTCACAGGAACTAGTACGATTGCCGGAGCCCACAGAGTGTAGAGTAGAAGTTGGAGTGCTGGTTGAGACACATTTTCCATTTGACAGCCCTTTGTGGATTGTTTACAGGGGTTTATGGCAAAAGCCTGTGAGCGCCTCCCAACTACAGCTACAAGTTTCTGGACTAGAGAATTCCACCTAAGGGCATTTATTGCCTTGCTATGGGACGTTAACTGAAGATACCCCATTCTAATGAAATAATGGTGCCTAAGAGTTCCATGGCAAGATGAAAATGGTTTACATAAAATCTTGGTACCTGGGGAGTGTGAGGAGGAGATACTCATGGACAGTGGGCCTCTTCTTTTCCCTAGGACTGACTCTGGAACTGCATGAGGAGCTGCTGGATTCAACAGTGACTGATGAAAAGCTCTCACCTGATGCACAAAGACCTGCTTGGCTTGCAGATGGCAGCTCCAAGGTGAGCAAAAAGACATATTGTTTGGAAAGCTGCTCTGATTGAAGAAGAGTCAAGAAAACTTTTCTCTTTTGAGCTATTGATAGCTTACAATGATTGAGTAAAGTGTATTTTTTTTTTGAGACTGAGTCTTGCTCTATTGCCCAGGCTGGAGTGCAGTGGTGAGATCTCAGCTCACTGCAACTTCTGCTTCCCAGGTTCAAGCGATTCTCATGCCTCAGCCTCCTGAGTAGCTGGGATTACAGGCATCTGCCACCACACCTGGCTAAATTTTGTATTTCTAGTAGAGATGGGGTTTCACCATGTTGGCCAGGCTGGTCTCGAACTCCTGACCTCAAATGATTCACCTGCCTTGGCCTCCAAAGTGCTGGAATTAAAGGCATAAGCCACCATGCCTGGCTGAGTAAAGTGTATTTTTGTGAGCAAAACTTATCCCTCTCTCTGTTTTAGTTATCCAAAACTTGAAAATCATTTGTGAGTATTCCTATTTTATGGCAACATAGTTATTTGCATAAGTTCAGTCAGAATATGCTTTCTTACTGAACAGGACACAATTAGAGACACTGGTCATTTTATTAAGGCTTTGGTTGGAATAGCATATTTTGAGACATGACAGGACTGAGAGACTGAGGTTGACTTTGGAGCCAACAAAAAGGCCCTTGGAAGGACTGGCGTGGTGCCTTTGTCTAAGTGGTTCCCTTACAAAGTTTCCCACCTGTGGTAAGTAAAGAATGCCACTTTCTAACAGGTCCAGGAAACTCAAGCTATCTTGATACCTCAAGAAGAGGGTAATTTGCACAGGGATTCTAAGCACAGTGTAATGTCAAATCCTTGGCTCGGCTTCTGGCCTCAAGACTTTTAAAAAGTTGAATCCACAATTCCTTAGAAAAGTTCCAGCAAAACAAACTTAAAAGGAACCTATAGAGTTGGTCATTTGCTACATTTTATGCAAATAACCAGGCCAAGTATTGTTGCGGGAATCAGGAGGATGAGAGAGACCTCAGGGTAAAGCAGGAGGATGTTTATTGAGTGCACTCAGACCTAGCGGACTTAACATCTGGAAAACTGGGCCCAGAACAAAGACAGCACTTGACTTTTGTACACGCTTCATAAAAGGGGGTGGGCTAGCTTGAAGCAGGCTTACAGCAGTGTGAAAGCAGGGATACAGAGGCAGGACAAAGACAGTTAATCAAATTGTAACAGGTTCATAACTCAGGATTACACATGACCGTTGCCAAACAACCTAGATGTCTGTTATCCAGGTTTTGCTCCAAAGAGCCTTACACTGGTTTATCTCATAACCTTCAGTATGGTGCCCAGACAGCTGTAGTTCAGGCCTGCTCAGGCTTCTTATGACCTTCACTGTACTTCTTAGATAAAACAGAATACTTGAAGTTACAGAGAACAAGAATTTATAAACTCATACTGTAAAAGAAAGGAAAATGTGTTTTTCTCCTCCTATGTTGAGGGAGTTCTGGGAGAGTCTCCAGAGCACATTCCTTTGTGTCCTAGCTTCTCAGATAGTGTTTATCAAGACTTTTCCTGGGTCTGGGTCTTGCCTGCTACTGCCTTTGGGATGAGTCAGCCTAATACAGGAAAGCTTAATTCTCTTTCTTTTAATTTTATTTTTCTTTCTTTCTTTAATTTCCCACCTCAGTATAATGTGGCCAAAGTTTATTATGCAAATAAATTGGTCCTAATATAATTTATCCTTGATAGAGATGAGGAAACTGGAGAGAGAATATTTATTTATTTATTTATTTATTTATTTATTTATTTATTTGATGGAGTCTTGCTCTGTTGGACAGGCTGGAGTGCTGTGGTGCAATCTTGGCTCACTGCAACCTCTGCCTCCCAGGTTCAAGCTACTGGGGAGAGAAAAATTTAGATTCTAGCCCTGACCATTCATTGTGTTTTTATTATTTGTCTACAACCTGGGCTAATCCTGGATTATTTCTTGGCTACAAGAAGTCTTTGAGAAAGAACCAGATTTTGGCTGGGTGTGGTGGCTCACGCTTGTAATCCCAGCACTTTGGGAAGCCGAGGCAGGCGGATCATGTGAGATCATGAGTTTGAGACCAGCTTGGCCAACATGGTGAAAACCTGTCTCTACTAAAAATACAGAAATTAGCCAGGCATGGTGGTACATGCCTGTAATCCCAACTACTTGGGAGGCTGAGGTAGGAGAATTGCTTGAACCCAGGGGGCGGAGGTTGCAGTGAGCTGAGATCGTGTCATTGCACTCCAGCCTGTGCAACAAGAGCAAAACTCCATCTCAAAACAAGCAAGCAAATAAACAAAAACAGACCAAAAAACCCAGGTTTTAATTTTCTTCATGATGCTTTTAGTTGGCTCCTTAATGGGATAAGTTCTTTTTCATTGTTCTGGCACACAAATTCTTATTTGATTGTAATCCTGTGTGCAAATTATTAATGTTATGTATTTCTCATTGTCTGACTTCTGAGAAAACCACGGTCTTGGTATTCTGAAGACTAGAGATGATTCAGCAGGGCCTGTGCATCCCCCCCCCCCCCCCCATTTAGAATCCTGCTGGGCTGTTTTCTGTTGCCAGTGCACTGCTATTAAAACAATACCATACCAAGCACCCTCCCTCAAGGCTCAGGGACCATCGTGGAAGAGGAGGGCACCTTAGATTGTAAGAGCTGGATTAGTGGGGGGAGTATGGAGGCCACGGCAACTCCATTGTGGAAGATAATCAGCCATGCTGGCTTCTGATTAACTACAGTTCCAGGAAGGCCTCTAAGATTTCCAGTTTATCTACTGTTCCTTGCCTAAGAGCAGGTGCCATAAATCCTGCCCTTAGGTCAGACAACGTGGATGTTATCATACTTCAGTTGTCTCATACATCCCTTCTGAATCACATATACTCCTCCTCTATGGTATGTAAGCCCTGGGTAAGGGGGTGATGGGTGGATCCAGGGGGAATCCACCATCTAGTGTCACCACCCGAGACACAAACATGAAGCCACCTTTGCAAAAATTATAACAGAAAATTATGGCAGTGAAGGAAATCTGATCCGGCCAACCCCCATCTTGCCTTTTGACTTCAAGCTGCCTTTAATTATTCCTGGGCTTGGGTCAAGCTAACTCTGGGAGACATTTATAGTTTAAGTGATAATAGCCTCTTCTCAAAACTCAGTTGTCTTTGTAAAGCTAATGAGAGACCACCAGGTTAGGAGGATAGAGAAGCCTGGTAGACAGAGACGATTGCCAGCCACTATTCTGGAGGTCACAAGATATGCAACTTCTCCAATTACTCCTGCAGATAGCATCACTATTGCAGAACCCAAGATTGGCCTTTGAGGTATCATTTCAGGGTTTTTTGCATGTCTAACACTGATAGCTCCACCTGGCCCCACTCACTGATGGCTCTACCTGAACCCACCAACCACTCCTGTGGTCCCACCCAGAGGCAATTCAGCATGCAGGAGAACCATTTCCCACACCCCTATTATTGCACCTACAACCAGTCAGCAGCAAGCACCCATTGCCTAGCCACCCCAAATCCTTCCCCCAAAGCTTAGCTTTTCTTTTTGTTTTCTTTTCTTTTACTTTCTTTTCCTTTCCTTTCCTTTCTTTTCTTTTTGAGATAGTCTCCCCCTGTCACCCAGGCTGGAGTGCAGTGGCATGATCTTGGCTCACTGCAACTTCCACCTTCCGGGTTTAAGTGATTCTCCTGCCTCAACCTCCCCAGTAGCTGGAATTACAGGCGCACGCCACCATGCCTGGCTATTTTTGTGTTTTTAGTAGAGACGGGGTTTTTATCATGTTGGCCAGGCTGGTCTCAAACTTCTGACCTCAGGTGATCTGCCCCCTTGGCCTCCCAAAGTGCTGGGATTACAGGTATGAGCCACTGCATCTGGCCCCAAACTACCTTTGAAAAATCCAACCCCCACATTCTCAGGGAGGCTGATGTAAGTAATAATAAAACTGCAGTCTTCTGCTTAGCAGGCTCTATGTGTGTAAAACTCTCGATTGCAATTCCCCTGCCTCGATTAATTGGCTCTACCTGGGCAGCAGGCAAAGTAAACCCACTGAGTGGTTATAAACATGGTTTCTCTTCATGAGTTCCTATTAAATGTTTCTTTCTGAGAAACTGGATTTGGCAACCTGTTTCTTCTACCTCTCAGTTTCCTTGGATTTTGGGGTAGGTTTGCATAGACCTGCCCACCACAGAACAATGGCTCAATAAGGTCTTGCACTAGTAATTAAGTTTTCCAGAAAGTAAATGTTCTTCCTTATCTTCCTATGTCTCAGTCCCCTTG
The DNA here is from genome assembly GCF_047675955.1 of Chlorocebus sabaeus. Taxonomy (NCBI): domain Eukaryota; kingdom Metazoa; phylum Chordata; class Mammalia; order Primates; family Cercopithecidae; genus Chlorocebus; species Chlorocebus sabaeus. The sequence goes on along the minus strand of NC_132905.1, from coordinate 96,586,369 downwards.
ATGAAGCCCTTTCAGAGGGCAGTCCTGTATGCACAGAATTGTCATGGCAGATGGCAGAGAGGAAGCAATCTCTTCTTCCAAGGCTTTAGAAGGGGGCTTCCTGGCATGGGTAGACCATGTGAGGCTCCAGACCTACCAGATGGTTACAGTCTATGGGAAGTCCTGGAGGTCTCACCATGGACCAAAGGCACATGACATGCATTGGCAAGAAAAGCACCAGCTTCACTGTCAGTAGTGGTCTCCTGGGTAGGCCAGGGCTCACTGTAGGAAAGTCCATCAGAACAGCTCACCGAGGGTGATAGAGATAAAAGGACACCAGAACAATAGGGGCCAGGTGCTGTGAAAGCACGCTTGTGCTGCTCCAGATTCTCATGTTGAAACGCTAACCCCTAAGGTAGTGGCATTAGGACCAGGGGCCTTTGGGAGGTGATTAGGTCATGGGAGTGGAGCCCTCAAGAATGGCATTAGAGGCCCTGTAGAGAGACCCCTCACCCTCTTTCTACCATGTGAGGCTACAGCAAGAAGGCACCATCTTTGAGCCAGAAAGTGGGCCTTCACCAAATCTGCTTTGATCTTGCTAGAACTGTGAGGCATAGACTTGTGTGGGTTTTTGTGTTTTGTTTTGTTTCCGGACGGAGTCTCACTCTGTCACCAGGCTAGAGGATAATGCTGTGATCTCGGATCACTGTAACCTCCACCTGCCAGGTTCAAGTGATTCTTCTGCCTCAGCCACCTGAGTAGCTGGGATTACAGGTACCTGCCACCATGCCCAGCTAATTTTTGTATTTGTAGTAGAGACAAGGTTTCACCATGTTGGCCAGGCTGGTCTCGAACTCCTGACCTCAGGTGATCCACTTGCCTTGGCCTCCCAAAGTGGTGGGATTACAGGCATGAGCCACTGTGCCTGGCCCACTTGTGTTGTTTATAAGCCTACAGTATTCTGTCATAGCAGCCCAAGGTGACTAAGACACCTGGGGTCAGTGCTTAACTGTCAGAAGACCAGTGGGTGTAGTTGTCACAAGGAGCAGAAAGGTCAGAGTGGCAGCCAAATGGGCCCGACCTGCAGAGTTTATGAAGATGGTTAATAGAATGTAGCACCCTTAAAGGCAAAATATATGTGAAAGCAACAAGGGTGCTACTCAGTTGGACCCATCAGAAGCAAACAAGGACAGATGACCTAGGAGATAAGGACAGAGACCCTATTAAAAAATCACAACCTGAGCCAGTTTATACAGGCCTGATCTGTTGACTAAAGAGAAGGCTGAGTGCTTGGGAGAAAGGACCACACAACACTACAGCAAGTGAACTTGATAGCAATTTTCCCATTCCTTCCCCAAAGAGAACTACAGCCATTTGCATGGGCAATTTATATATCGGGGAGAGGGGAATATCCAAATATTCTAAGGACAGCTAGATATGGTTAGAGTTGACATTGATATCTAAAGACTCAAAATGTCATCACTGCCCCCCTTTTGAAGATGGGGTACAGCGGAGACAGGTAATAGAGTCTTGGCAAGGACTTTCTTGCAATGGGCTCACTGGGTCCAGGACTCTCACTCCCCGCATGGCCATGTCCCTGGTTCCCATGTTATAATTAAGGTAGACAAACTTGACAGTTGGTACTTTGAGTCTTGGCCTATGGGGTAAGAACAGTCATCATGGGAAATGGCAAATGGAAGCCTCTGAAAACGCCCCCACCTCTGGCTAAGATAGTAAATGAGAAACAATATTGCATCTCCAGGTGAGGGGAGTGATGGAAATCAGTTTTACTCTTTTTTTATTTTTATTTTTTGAGATGGAGTCTTGCTCCTTACCCAGGCTGGAGTGCAGTGGCGAGGTCTTGGCTCACTGCACCCTGCAACTTCTGCCTCCCAGGTTCAAGAGATTCTCCTGCTTCAGACTCCCGAGTAGCTGGGATTACAGGTGCCTGCCACCACGCCCAGCTAATTTTTACATTTTTAGTAGAGACGGGTCTCACCATGTTGGACCAGGCTGGTCCCCAACTCCTGACCTCAGGCAATCCGCCTGCCTCAGCCTCCCGAAGTGCTGGGATTACAGGCGTGAGCCACCATGCACAGCCCTCAGTTTTACTCTTAAGGAGCTGAAGGATGGGGATGGTGGTCTTCAATATGTCTCTATTTAATTTACCAGGCTGGCTTCTGCAGAAACAGAAGATTCCTGGAGGAAGAGAGTGAACTTCAGCAAGTTGCACCAAGGAGAATCTACAGCGGCAGCTGCCCTGCCAGGCACGGGATCTCAGTCAACGTGGGTCAACACAGCCTCAGGTGTGTGCTCTGCCCCACTGAGATGGCAAGTGCATTCTTTTCTATTCCTATGAGGAAAGAGCATCAGAAAGAGCCTGCATTCGCATAGGATGAATAACAGTGGACCCTGGCTTTGCCTCAGGGTTATGTGCTAATAACCCATGTGTTCTATGCCCTAAGGAAGCCCAGAGAGAGCTGGACAAGCTGGACATCCCAAAGAGCATGACACTGGCCCTCCACATTGATTACACTGTGCTGGTCGGGTGCTAACCAAGAAGTGGCTAACACACTGGGAGTCTTGGTAAGATGCCTGAGTGCCTGCAGCTGGCGGACAAATCCTACGAACATTCTGGGAACTGCCACTAATAACACTCTTGCCGGGGAGGTCCCATAACGAGGAGCATACAGGACCTCCCATCCACAGCAAAGAGCCAATTATTGTATCTTGCATCTCCCCCAACCAAGAGAGACAGAAAATGCCAGTACACCTTCTGCAGGCAGCACATCCCACACCCGTGAAGACCACTCCAGTCTATGTACCATTGATACGAGAAGCTGTCGGCCTTCACTGAGCCTGTAGCAGGTCGAGGCTGTAGTGTGGGCAGTCCTGTGACTCAGGCCCTGCAGCTGGTCAGACCCTGTGTTATGAGAGGTATCAGACGTGGGAAAGCAATGCTGTGTGTTTATGGCAAGCCCCTATGCCAGAATCGCAGTGCAGGCCCCTGGGATGTGGGAACAAAGCCATGCCATCTGCGGGAGAGGATTCTGCAAAATATTCTGAAAAGTCCCTGCTGATGTGCTCCTGGGGTCTGGGGTGATGGAATGCCTGATTGTGCATGTGGACCTGCTCAGATGAGCTGGATTCTGTCACGCCCCTGGGTTATGAGGTTGGGGACTCAGAAATAACCCATTACATGTGGGAGGGTGCGTGTGGCAGCAGTAGAAGCAGGAGCAGGAGGCCAAGCAGTGGCAGTCGCCCAGTACCCTGCCACGCTCCACAGCAGTCCTCGGAGCCCCAGTGGAGGAACCTTCCAGTGAACTGAGGAGGGAGGGACAAGCCTAGCCTTAGTTCACGGAGGTGTCTGCTCCACCTGTGGGGCCAGCCCAAATCTCCCGGCTGCCATACTCCAGCCTCACCAGGCTGCCCTTTCAAGAGCGTGATATGGTTTGGCTCTGTGTCTCCACCCAAATCTCATCTTGAACTGTGATCCCCACGTGAGGAGGGTGAGACCTGGTGGGAAGTGATTGGATCATCGGGGCGGTTTCCCCCACGCTGTTCTGGTGATAGTAAGGGAGTTCTCATGAGATCTGATGGTTTTATAAGTGCCTGACAATTCCCCTGCTTGCACTTGTCTCTCTCACCCACCACTACGTAAGACGTGCCTGCTTCCCCTGCCGCCATGATTGTAAGTTTCCTGAGGCGTCACCAGCCATGCAGAACTGTGAGTCAATGAAACCTCTTTTCTTTATAAATTACCCAGTCTTGGGTAGTATCTTTATAGCAATGTGAGAACGGACTAACACAGAGGGTGATGAAGGAACGTTCTCCCAGTGGTCATCCCCTCTGTGTAAGTGGCTGTGAGGTTAGAAGATCTCTGAATCCATGGGCAATGGCCAATGACTTTGCCAGCTGAGCCCAGAATGGGAGTGATGTGGAGAGTGGGGATGGGCAGTCGGGGCTGAGGCATGGGGTGGACATGGAGGAGTGGGCAGGAGGTGCAAAGATCTGTGTGTAACAGGCAGCTGCTCCCAGAAAGCACCTGCCACAGAGGAGGCCTGAACAACCCCTAGGGAAGGTCAGGCGTGGCTGTCTGGGCCAAGCGTGATGGGCTGGTTGTCTCTCTCCATGGGGGCCCAAGGCTGCCGTCCTCTCTCCCTGTGCCATCCTCTGCTGCCTCTTTCCCATGGCCCTTGACCCCAAGGGAACTTCCCGATGAGCCTCCTGCCTGCTAGGCTCCGAATCAGTCTGTTTGCTGGGGATCCGCCTGCTGTACTGCCACCCTTCCAGAGTAGAGAAACCAGAAGTAACTGAGCAGCGCTGACGTCATATGGCCATCCCAAGGTCAAGTTTCTTCCCCTCACGTATGAAGTTCATTCTTTCCCTCCCACCTGAAGTTCCCGCCAGTCCTGCCTGAAGTGCTACGGCTGCCCTGGTGATCTAGGTGGTCTCTCCATTGTGGGTGGTGCCCAGTGGTCCTCAGTGGGTCTGGACAGGCCCTTTCTGGACTGAAGACCTATGAAATGGAAAGACAAGTAATTTACTTCTCCTACCCATTTACTATGAAATGTGGGAGCAGAGAGAATAGCAACCAGCCCCATTCAGAGAGGGGCAGAGTGGCAAGCACATGGCAATCGTGGAGTGCAGCCAGCCTGAGGTCCCAGTGTGGTGAAGGATGCTCCTTGATGTGGCCCCAGCTCTCCTCCCTAGGCAGGCCCCAGTCCATGTTCTCAGTGGCAGTGGCTGGCCCTTCCTTTGCTCTGTCCCCTGGGCCACCTGCATCTCAGGCACTGGAGAGTCCCCACTTTCTCAGTCTCTCTGCCACTCCTCAAAGAATGGGAGCCCCGAGTTATTCTTAAGTTTTCAAACAATCACAAATACAGTCTGTGAATTCACCCACTGGGGAAAATGTATTTGTAACCCCCACATCAATACTCGGGGCACTCCAGGTCACTGGACACACACAGGGGGGTGAAGTTTCAGACATGGGATGTGCATGTTCCAGCTGAGGTTGGACACAGTGATGTTCTGCCTTCTTGTTCTAGCTCATCCTGTAAACATGGGTCTTTCCATGGTCTCCTTAGTGACATTCTTTTTTTTTTTTTTTTGGTGGTTTTGCTAAGTTGGCCCAAGCATAGTGCTGAAGTTGTCCTAAGCATAGGGAAGCTGGCTGCCATGCGCCAGACAGAGAAAAAAGGCATCTTAGAGAAAGCTTTGATGTTAGTGAGTCAACAATATTACACAGGTGTCTTTAAACGGAAACACATAAAACAGGATTGGGTGTGGATTGATGAAAATTTAGTGACCAGAGCTCTCAGGAACCTTAACCCTGTTTTTCTCCTAGGAGCATGACTCATTCATCTCTAATTCCATGTTTACAGCGGCTTTTCAGAATATGAACTGCTGCAGATAGTGATAATTGATGGTTTTCTTCTAGGTTTATAGGTTCTTGGGTGTTACCATCCTCTTAAAAATGCTGTTTGTTCAGCTTCTTCTGAAATTATGGAGAGAGATGATGGCAGGCCTCTCGAGGCGATAGAGCTTACATGGGAATGCATGCCATACCCTTTATCTGTTTTTCCCAAGCCATTGTGTTCACCTGACATGATTCACTTCTGTCCACTCAGACACTGTAATATTATTTTATATATAAAATATATAGGCCGGGCACAGTGGCTCACGCCTGTAATCCTAGCACTTTGGGAGGCCGAGGTGGGCAGATCACAAGGTCAGGAGATCGAGACCATGGTGAAACCCCATCTCTACTAAAAATACAAAAAATTAGCCGGGCACGGTAGTGGGCGCCTGTAGTCCCAGCTACTCAGGAGGCTGAGGCAGGAGAATGGCGTGAACCTGGGAGACAAAGCTCGCAGTGAGCCGAGATCACACCACTGCACTCCAGCCTGGGGGACACAGCGAGACTCTGTCTCAAAAAAAAAAAAAAAAAAAAAATATATATATATATATATATAAAAAATGTGGACAACACTCCATATATATGTATATACATATATGTATATATAATATATACACATATGGCTTACATATATGCATATATGTATGTATGTACATATATATGGGGTTTGTCGACAGTTCCTGGGTCATAACTCCCACAGCCCTTGTTACAACAAACAGTCTCTCTCTCTGACCTTCTTTTTGCCTGCTTTGGGCAGGTGGAACCCTAACCTGCTGTGGGTCATAAGCTCCTCATTCCAGAGGGGGTCTTGTCCCACACACTGGAGGAGGGAACACTGCCCAGAAAAGCCAAGAAGTGACCAGACAGCGTAGCCGGGTTTAGACCATATCCCTTTGGGCCAGTCACATTTCTACATGGTTGTCAATCATGCCCACCCCATGAGTCTCCATGAAAGGCCCAAGAGGACAGGGCTCTTCAGGATGGCTGAACACTGACCATGTGGAGGTTCCTGGAGGGTGGACCCTGGGGAGGGCATGGAAGCTCTGCACCCCTTCCCCCATACTTTACCCTACGTGTTTCTTCATCTGTATCTTTTGCGATGTCCTTAATAACAAACTGGCAAACACAGGTGTTTCCCTGAGTTGTATGAGCTGCCCCAGCAAATTAATGGAATCCAAAGAGGGGTTGTGGGACCGTGATTTATAGCCATTTGGTCAGAAGTTCCAGAGGCCCAGGCTTGCAACTGGTGTCTGAGGTGGGAGAGGGGCAGTCTCGGGGACGGAGCCCTCATCCTGTGGGATATGAGCTCTCTCCAGGTAGGCAGAGTCAGGATGAAATTACAGGACACCCAGCCAGTGTCTGCTGTAGCGCTGACTGCTTGCTTGCTGGTGGGGATAAATCTCCACATATTTTGGGGTCACAGAAGCCTTCTGTGTTGATTGTTGTAGTTGTGTGAGAGCAGAGGAAAAAAGATTTGAGGTTTTTCTTAAGAGGCGTGGTGGAAGTGGACGTGAGGCTATGCCTTGATTTCCCTCTTGAAGATGCTGAGCTTTCGTGGCAGCTGTTGCTTCAGGCATCTTTCCATTTTACTGTTTTGCTGTTGGTATTTGAGGAGCTTCTGTCTAGTCCTGCACGTTCCTGAACTGAACTCTCCATTCCCTTTCATCCTGGCTTACAAACCACATAATTACTTTCTGTGTGCCTCATCTCCTTATAATACCTTTCTAATGCAATCCAAAGGCAACCAACACTCATTACTACTAACATCGTTTCCAGGCCCCTCCTCCGGAGCTGCGATTTTGTTAGGTGTGAGGTCGGCTTCCCACAGCGTCACAGGCACAGTGTTGTACATAAGCCACCTCTGCCCACCAAGCACCCCCCCGCCTGCCCATGGCCATCCTGTCACATTGGTTACCCGGTTACTGGGGGGCTACTGGGCTGGGGGACTCGGCCTCACACTGCCACGCCTGGACCAGGCTCACTGAGCAGCCGACGTGTCGGATGTTGCCAGTCCCCATGGCCGAGGGGAAAGGGCTCTGCCACATGACCTGTGCCCAGCCCAGAAGGTTCACGTGTCAAAATGTTGGCCAACATAGTAGGAGGCTGGGAGTGGAATTGCTGCAGGAGCCTAGAAGGGGCGAGAATTGGAAATACTTGGCAGAAAGCATTAGTGACTGTTACAGAGGATGACAGAGATGGGGCATTCTTAGAGGACTTGAGGGGACAGGCCTGCTTGATCCGTGCCCCAGGGTGAGGGAGACTGAGCCGCACAGCATGGGCCAGCAAGGTGGTCTGGAGGGCAAACACCGTCCCTCTGTCCTGCCCTGCCCCACTCCACTGCACAGGGTGGTGTCTCGATGGTGGCAACTCTCAGCTCACGGGCTGCAGCAAGCCTTGGCATGGACACGGTCATTGACCTGAGAGGCCTCAGCGTTCCCTCCAGCACCCCGCTCCAACGATCCCGATTCAGGCGGGAGTCCTGGATCTCGGCTCCAGCGTAGTTTGGGAGCCCTGGACGCGCTCAGCCCGGCCTGCTTCCCACGCTCTGCTTGCAAACAGCTGGGGAGGCTTCGGAAGAGAGCTGGATCATTCCTGCAGGGTGACAGCGGTGCCATCAACTTGCCGCCAAGTTGAAGGCCCTCCAGGAGTTCCCTATCCTAACCAAATCCCACCCCAGCTCCTCTGAGTCATTGGCACTGGGTGGTTTTCTTGCATTTCGTATAATTTGGAGGCACGGATTTATCATTTCCCCCACTCGGCAGTCTGGAGACATTTTTTTTTTTTTTTTTCATTTCATACTGCAGTTTCTAAAAATAACGTTAGTGGTAACTTAAATTTCTTACTCATTTCTCTCCTCCTTCAGTATGAGGCGAGGGGATTTATAGAGGCCTGCTGCTGAGGGGACCCCAGGGGACAGAGCACCCGTGGCTTGTTCCTCTCACAAGGGTCCACCCTCCTGCCTCCTCCCGGCGGCATGCATGTGATCACCTGGGAACAGTCCAGGCGGGGCTCGCTCCCTCCTGCAATGCCACCAGGCACAACCAGCATCCCCAGGGCTCTGATCGGGCCCTGATCCGGGGGGCTGCTGTGTGCGAAGTCACATGGCCTGTCGGGGCGTCAGTAGCTTTGTTTGTCTGGAAAGTGGAGAAACTGGCGATCTTCGTCCATAGAACAGGAGGCTGGACAGGTGGCCGTGTATCACAGCAGCATTGTTTGGGTGTGATGGTATGATGCAATAATTTGCTTAAAAACACATGACAAGGCTGGGCGTGGTGGCTCATGCCTGTAATCCCAGCACTTTGGGAGGCCAAGGTGGGCAGATTACTTGAGGCCAGGAGTTCGAGACCAGCCTGGCCAACATCGTGAGACCAACATCATGAAACCCCAAGCCTACAAAAATTAGCCAGACATGGTGGTGTGAGCCTGTAATTCCAGCGGCTCGGGAGGCTGAGGCAGGAGCATCTCTTGAACCTGGGAGGCAAATGTTGCAGTGAGCCGAGATGGCGCCACCACACTCCAGCCTGGCTGACAGGGTGAGACACTGGCTCAAAAAAAAAAAAAAAGCAAACCATATGAGATAAAATGACGGCTTCCCTGGGGGGCTAGATTTGAGGCAGGAAAGGCAGCCTGTTGATAACTGTCGAGGCTGGGGATGGGATGTGGAGCTTATTAAGCTGTCTATTTTTATGTACCCATGAGAACTCCCATAGTAAGAAAACGTGAAAAGAAAATCATAAAACGAAATCACAAGGAAGGCTGGTTTGTTGCAGCCTTTTTTGGGTTGGAGTTGGGTGAGTCTAGGCTTCCCAGCAAGCTCGAGGAAAGGACAAAGGTCGGGCTTGTGGCCTGGGTCCTGGCCCTGAGTGTGGACTCTAGTGAGGCTTGGCTCCCACCCCTGAGCCGTGGATGTGGCGTCTGGGTCCCGACCCTGGTCAGCCACAGCATGGCGTGGGGAGCTGAAGCAGGTCATCCTCTGTGAGGCTGTTTCTCCACTTTTTACTAAAAGGCGGGGACAGTGAGGCCTCACAAGAAGTGCTGGGAGGAGTGGGTGGCGGATGGGTGGGGAGAGGGTGCTCCGTGAATGTCCTCTTGCCCCCATCCTCCCTCCTCAGCCAGCCCCTGTCCCCGGAGCCCCCACTCCTGCCCTCCCCTTCTATCCTAAAGCCCAGGCTGGCTCTGGATACATTTGATTTCTGGTTCCTCATTAAATGTGACAAGTGAAGCCAGAGGACCCTCTGACACCCAGGACTGAGTGCAGCGCCGGGAGGGGCTTGCCGGATGTGGTGGAGGGGACAGTGTGGCCCAGCTGGGGCACGGTGGGGCACAGGGCCAGGGTCTCCCGAGCTCTGGATATTTGAGCTGCGGACCGGACAGGATACGCTCCTCCACGGGAAGGCCTCAGTGAGCTGGGGCTGGGGGGCCCTCTTGTGGCAACAGAGGGCCTGGGTTCTATGTACCAAAGCAAAACCAAAACGTGGGAGCGGCCTTTCATGAGCCCAGGCAGACGCAGCTCACCGGTCCTCCGAGGCCACCAGCCCAGCAGGCTTCAGGGAGCCTGGATCTGTAGGCAGTGGCCGAGGCCGTGGTACAGCCCACCCAGCGTCCACCCTGCGGTCCGCCGCGATGGCCAAGGTCTTGGAGTACTGGTGAGAGGTGCCCTCCCAGGTGCCAAAAGGAGCTTCTGCAGATACTGTTCATGGCAATTGCAGGGCTCCTGGCGATCGAAGCACAGGTGAGTGCAGACATAAGGCTGCCTTTACGAAAGGCACAGAGCCGTGGCCAGAACCCCTCGGTCTGGTCTCCATGGCCGCTTTTGGGGCCTTGGGTTCCTTCTCTGTCACGTGGCCTCTGAAGCTGCTGTCGACTCTAAATTGTGATTATTGGCCCAAAGTTGAACCCGTTACTGTTCTCTGAGAAGTGGCTTTCCTTCTGGTCCTCCTATTTTTGTCTCTTCTCACTTACTACAATTTTCCAACGGCACCTCCCTCCAACCCCTTCAGTGCCCATTGTCAGAGTCACACCCTAGGGCTCATCATTGGCCACGCCCGCCCTGTCTCCAGCACCTCGGCTCCCAGGACCTCACCCACCTCCCATCTGTCCAGATCAGCCCCCAGTGAGCCTTCCAGCCACGGGGCCCACTGATTCCCCACTTGCGCCATCATCCACCTCTTCACCAGCCTGAGACCAGGCTTGGGTTTCCTGGGCCACCAGCCTCGCCTTTCCTTTCATGGTCCTGTCCCTTGTCTCTACAGCCTGACTATTATGGAAAACCCTGATCCTGGTGAAATCGGCGAAATCAGCGACCCTCTGGCCTGTGCTGCTGAACTTCCTGGACCTCCTCCAGGGTCTGGGATGGCCTTCCCGAGATCCGCAGGGTTCACTCCATCACGCCCTTATCCCGTCCTTGAAGACGACCGTCAATACACAATCATACAGCCCCCGCTCCTGCCCCCGGACTGTTTACTGTTCCTTTGTTAGTTGTCAATTGCTCCCCCCAGACGACTCCATGGGGCCGATTTGGCTTTCCCTGTTTATTACTGTGTCCCTGTGCTTATTCTCAGGGCTTGGCGATACGAGTGTGCTGAATGAACGGACGAGCAAATGAATGCCGCTCTTTGACCATCAGGTTTGGAATCGCAGCTCTGGATTTGGGTAAGTTTTACAACACCAGGCACCTGAGAGGTGTCTTCATGGGGCTGGCTGCAGAGTGGGCCATTCTGAAGGCAGAGCTTCTAGAGCTGGTGACCTTGCTGTCCCTAAGGCTGTGGTAGGATGTGGGGCTCACACAGGGTGGCTGCAGCAACTCTTGGGAAAATGTGCTCAAAATACAACTGTCCCAGGAAGAAACAGCCCCGGAATAGACTGTTTATGTTCTTTCTGTACTCACCTTGATTTTTAAAGTAACTTAATTACTTCTGATTTTAAAGATAAGACAGGTCCTTGTAAAACAGGTAGACGATGCAGAAAGATGATGCATCCTCCAGGTTCAGCCAGAGCAACAGAACCAGTCGGAGATCACACACACACACACACACGTGCACGCACAGCTACGCATGCACACACAATGCACACACACACCTATGCATGCACACACACGCATGCACACACGGATGCACACACATGCAAGCACATGCACATACATGCATGCACGCACGCATGCACACACATGCACATGGATGCACACAGGCACACATGCATGGACACACACACAAATGCACAGGCACACACGTGCACACACACACATGCACATGTGCACACAGACTCATTTCAAGGAACCGCCTTATGCAACTGTGGGGGTTGGCTGGGCAAGTCTGAAATCCAGGGCAGGCATCAGGCTGGAAACTCTCAGGCCGGAGCCGAGGCTGAGTCCACCAGTGGAATTTCTCCTTCCTGGGGGAAGCCTCAGTTTTGCTCTCAAGCCCTTCAACTGACTGGACCAGGCCCACCCAAGTTATGGAGGATAAATCTCCTTTAGTTAAAGTTGATGGATTCACGGTGTTAAGCACATTTATGAAATGCCTTCAGGACAACACCCTAAGTCGTGTTCACTTGAATAACTGGGTACTAAGGCCTGGCCATGAGGACGCACAAAACTAACCCTCACAGACGTGAACGGAGCTCAGAAGGTACTGACACAAATTAGTTAGAAAGAGACAAATGGCCCAGTAGGACAGTGGGCAAAGGCTGTAGAGAGGAGAGGCACGGCGGAGGGGATCCACATGGCCCACCTGCAGAGAGATGCGCAGCACACCAGGTAAAGCCAGTTAAAACCCCGGGGCCAGAATGCCGTTTCCTCAAAAGGGCTGTTTCCGGAGTGCTGGTGACATTTAATTTCCTGCCCGGGAGAGCAGGCGCACGGGTGTACAGTCACAGTTAGTTAGTAAACTGTGTGTCGAGGCTCTCAGGACCCTGGGGCAGGCTCTGGGTTCTCAGTAAGCGAGTAGGGGGACCACAATGCTGGCGCTGGACCCTCGGGGTCTGACCACACAGAGTGTGGAGGCGTCCTGCAGCCTCACCCCCCTGAGCAGGCTGCCTGCCTCTCAGGTGTCCACCAAAGTACCTCGTGCTTGTGACACGGCGCCTTCAAGTCACACTGGTGATCGCTGCTGCTGCCCAAATCCGCTAGCCAGGCCAGAGGCACCTTTGGCAAGGCACGTCTGGGCCAGGATGAGCGGCAAGTTTCAGGCCATACGCTTATTTTGCCTCAAAGCAGTCATATTAGTCTAAGGCAGTCCGGCTGAATTCCAGGGAATTCCTGCACACTCACACACACGTGAGTGCCTCAGCCCTAGGGGAGCCATTTGGTGCTATCAGGAAGCATCAATAAAATACCCAAAGAGAAGACAAGGAGAAAGAATAACTAGGCCAAGGCTAGTGAGGCCTCTGTATTGAAAAGGCAAGAGGAAAATGCAGGTGTAGATATAAACAGGGCGGCAAGCTTGATGCAGGTAAGAGGAAACAGATGCGTGGGTATAAACACGGCAGAGGCTTGATGCAGGTAAGGGGAAACAGATGCGTAGGTATAAACAGGGCACGAGGCTTGGTGCAGGTAAGAGGAAAACGCATGCGTGGGTATAAACAGGACAGGAGGCTTGGTGCAGGTAAGAGGAAAACGCATGCGTGGGTATAAACAGGGCACGAGGCTTGGTGCAGGTAAGAGGAAAACGCATGCGTGGATGTAAACAGGGCGGCAGGCTTGATGCAGGTACCTACTTCTCAGTTCTGTCCTGTGGCTACTCAGCCCTGACACTGGTCAACGCGCCGAGCTCAGCACTGCTTTTCCCCACGGCTTCTCAGGGGCTGACTGCAAGGGGCAGAATGAGTAAGGTCCTTCCCACGGGGTCCCCTTCCCTTCCTGCGTCTCGGGCCTTTTCCCGGAAAGCTGTTTATTCCCCCCGCTGACTAAGTGGTGCCGAAAGCGTCTGAGGGACTCCAAACTCCTCTTGGGGCTTATCGTGAGCCGGTGGAGACAAGGCGTTTCCACCCTTTACCCATCCCTTCTACTCATGGGACTTTCCCAGCAGCTCCAAGGGCAGCCAAGGTCCCGGCTAAGGTTTCTGTTCTTACCAGAAGTAAATACAGAGAAATGCTAGTAACTCGCTGAGACACAGAAAGTGTGATGAGCGTCAGACATGCTGCACCCTCCTGCCCCAGGAGGCCGGGGTGACTCCTTCCCGTCTGTAGACGTGTGGGGACACACTGTGAGAGCTCCAAGTCTTTGCTGCCAATAGCAGGTGGGCGAGGAAGGGGTTGTGGGGATGTGGAAAAAGTGGAGGAAGAAAGATTTATTGAAAGCTGGTGCAAAAGGGGAAGAGAGGCCAATGCAGACCCAACTGTGGCCTGCCTGCTGGGGCCCCTGCTCTGGCCTGGTGGCTTCCGGACGTCACCGCCCAGCCATGGTCCTGCTGGACCTTTGTTTCCTGGGAGACTTCTCGGAGGCCTGGTCCCTGGTCCATAAGGACGCATAATTCTCCTTCTAACACTCAGGACCCTCAGCTGTAGGTCTGTTGGAGATTGCTTGAGGTCCACTCCAGACCCTGTTTGCCTGGGTATCAGCAGCAGAGGCTGCAGAAGCTAGAATATTGCTGAACAGCGAGTGTGCCTGTCTGATTCTTGCTTTGGAGGCTTCCTCTCAGGGGTGTACTCCACCCTGTGAGGTGTGGGGTGTCAGACTGCCCCTAGTGGGGGATGTCTCCCAGTTAGGCTACTCAGGGGTCAGGGACCCACTTAAGCAGGCAGTCTGTCCCTTCTCAGATCTCAACCTCCGTGTTGGGAGATCCACTGCTCTCTTCAAAGCTGTCAGACAGAGTCGTTTCAAGGACGCATAATTCTCAAGCCATGTTTCCATTTGAGAGACGCTAATGGTGAGGGTGGGCTCCTCTCCCCTCCCTTCCCCTCCCCTCTCTCTGATGGCGTCTTGCTCTGTCACCCAGGCTGGAGTGCAGTGGCGCAAACCTCCACCTCCCAGGTTCAAGCAATTCTCCTGCCTCAGCCTCCCAAGTAGCTGGGACTACAGGTGCCTGCCACCATGCCTGACTAATTTTTATTACTTTTCAGTAGAAACGGGATTTTGCAGTGTTAGCCAGCATGGTCTCGATCTCCTGACCTAGGGATCCACCTGCTCTGGCCTCCCAAAGTGCTGGGATTACAGGCGTGAGCCACTGCACCTGGTCCCTTGTGTCTCTTTAATGAATGAATGGATTAGCATGGAAGGAGAAGTAGGGTCTATTTTTCACCTAGCTCTAGAATTTTAGTGCTCACAGGCACCCAGGAGCCAGTCTCCTTGAAAACTCTCATTTTAAATGGAGGGGAAGGGGAGCGATCACTTACCAGTTTCGAGTGATCTTCTGGGATGATAAGATGTGTTGACCTGGAGAGAGCTGGTGGCTGCACAACACTGTGAATGCCCCGAACGCCACCAACTGCATGCTTTGAAATGATTAGTCGTATGTTATGTGAATGTCACCTCAGTTCCAAAAAAAATAATAATGCCCTTGAGACCGGGAGGGTCTGCTCCCCCAGAGCCACTAGCGCCTCCTGTTGGGCTCCAGGATGTCTGGGTGTGGCTGCTGCTGCACCGCGGGGTGCAGGGACTCCTTAAACGCACATGCCATTTTTCTGCATCTCCACTCCAAGTTCCTTTTAGAGGCAGGCAGGGTGTGGATTTTAACAGTAACAGAATGTCCAGTGCCTGCCTCATTTTAGAATTTCAGAGAGACAGAACCGTCTTGGTTATTACCAAGTTGAGGAAGAAGGGAATGGAATATTCAGGATTGAGATGCCTTCAAAGTCCATGTTCACTGTTGGCCCAAATGACACATGACATCCACTCACCGATCCTGTTTTGGTCAAAAATTGGCCTGGCTGGTTGGGTGTGGTGGTTGATGTCTGTAATCCCATCACTTTGGGAGGTCAAGGCAGGCGGATCATGAGGTCAGGAGTTCGAGATCAGCCTGGCCAACACGGTGAAATCCTGTCTCTTCTTAAAATACAAAAATTAGCTGGGTGTGATGGCACATGCCTATAATCCCAGCTACGTGGGAGGCTGAGGGACGAGAACTGCTTGAACCCAGGAGGTGGAGGTTGCGGTGAGCTGAGATCGCTCCACTGCACTCTAGCCTGGTGACAGAGTGAGACTCCGTCTCAAAAAAAAAAAAAAAAAAAAAAAAAGTGGCTGTGGGCGTGTAAAGAAACATAAAAATCACAGGATGCCCAAACTTCTTACGCCAAAGGGAAGGTTAAGCCTGGAGTCTGGGTCATGCAACACCGCGTCCGTATGGACAGCTGTCACTAGCAGGATGCATCAGCCAGGTCCCCACAGAAAGGTGGAGGCCACAGCCATCTCCAAGGGCCCCCACAGATCTTTCATCAGTACATTCTTTGCTGGTCTCCCGTAAACAAGGACATGCCAATCATAACTTTAGGTGTGCAATCTAAGTCCAGCTCCTAAAACGAGAGTCTGTTCCATTCCATGCTGATAATGTCCTCTACAAGCTTGTCCTCCCAGTGGCAGGCCAAAGACAAGACGAGATCAAGTGTTCCTCCACCTCCCCAGAGAAGTCTGCAAAATGGATTCTTCCTTTACTCCCTTTTCCTCTTCAAATATTTACCTTATGTGAAATGCA
Source organism: Chlorocebus sabaeus (assembly GCF_047675955.1). Lineage (NCBI taxonomy): Eukaryota > Metazoa > Chordata > Mammalia > Primates > Cercopithecidae > Chlorocebus > Chlorocebus sabaeus. Next base: position 96,570,346 of record NC_132905.1, on the reverse strand, counting down.
GATTTACTGGGTGCTAACTGAAGTCTCACAAGAATGTCACCATTCACCTTACCTCAATGTCTAAATACCAAACCTCTCGAAAGCCTCTTTAGAAAAACAGCCACAGATGTGTCTGCGGCTTGCATTTTTCCTGGACATGCCCTAAAGCTGGCAGAATAGACCTCGGTTGACTGAGATATTTGCCTCGATCGCCTCTTTCAGTTTCCAGGCCTGACCATTGTTAAGTGTGTCCCAGAGGGTGTCGGGGACCCATTCCAAAGATCAAGAAATTCTCAACTGGCAAGGGCTCCCCTGCCTTCCACCCTCCCCCACTGTCCTTCCCAGCAGCCCAGGGTGCCGCCCACCCTGACTGTCTCTGACGATGGCACATGCCCCTGCCCTTGCTCTCCGTGGGCTTTCCCAGCTGCCTGGGATGTGCCCTGCTGTGCCCCTGCATCCCACTTGCTGCCCAGGGATGGTGCTTCAGGGTGGCCTGTGACTGGCTCAGCAATGATGGACTCTCCTGGGAGGGTCAGGCCCTGGCGTCCTGCCCTGGGTGCCAGAGACACTGCCTGTGTTTAGCAGCTGGAGTTAAATTCCAGCTCCCAAGCGGCGTGACGGGGAACATGCTGCACTTGGCCACCGCTACAGGTGGCCCATGCCCCACATCATCCCCATGTCCGGAGCTCACAGGCCCACTTGGGAAGGGGCCAGCAACAAGAGCTGGCTTCAGAATGAGCAAGCAGCTCAGGACTGCATTCTCCAGAGGCCCTTGGATCTGTTCTCAGGGGCAGGGCACATTGGAACGTATGGGACAGGGAAGCCTGCGTGGTGGCAGTTAACCCAGACTCAGTGAGGGGCACCACCAGATTCCAAATGTACCATCGCTCCTCCCGACTCAGGCCCCTAGGGTATCCCAGCCAGGCCTTCAGTTCCCGCTTCCATCCTGGATGAGGTGTCATTCTGTGGGGCCACAGGGCATGTGGCCAGTGCAGTCACCAGGCACCTGTGCCCCGAAGGGTCACGTGGGTTCAGTGCCCCACCGTGGCGGTGTGGAGATTCTGAGAAGTGCTCTCTTTGCGTCTGTGGTTTGTAAGGGAAGTCCAGGGGACAAGGGAGCCGGCACCGAGGGACTGGAAACTTGGCTCTTATGTGATTCTGACTCCACCACCTCCCCAGGATAGACCTAGGTTGTGTTCCCACCCTGGGAAGTGACCTGCCTACGGCCTGTGGTCTCTGGTGGCCCTGACAGCTGCCCCTGCCTTGGCAGCCAGTGCTACAGCCTCTTCTACTGCCCTCCAGGGACCTGGGGTGTCCTGTGCGGAGACTGTGGGTCAATGCAGAGCCTTGGGAAGGGAGGTGGCCTAGTGCATCGGAGCCCCGTGGGGGACAGCCTGAAAGGGACACAGTGCCGTCGCACCTGCTTCTCACCTGGCCCAGCTGTGCTTTGCTGAGCCGAGACTGGAGTGGTCCTGAGGCCATTTAACAGAGTGGTTTTTATGTCTGTTGAATTGAATGATAAAAAATCAGGGCTCATTTTTTTTCAGTTCATAGTTTATCAAGCAACTTAGTTTTCTTGGATTTTACAAGCTGGTGATAGGAAGGCTGGCTCTGGTCTGACTGAGACGCACAGTACAGGAGCCACCAGGCACCTGTACTCCCAGCAGCTCTTGGACTCTGAGGTGCATTCACTGAAGTGAGCTTCCAGGAGTAGTTTTTCCTGCCTACAGACAGGCTGGAGAGCTGGAGTCCCACCTTGAGCTCTTTCACTGGCCCTGTCGCCAGCTTGTGTTTCCATCATCTGGCATTTTTCATCAACATGAATAGGAGAGTCTTAGTGATGTGCAGTAAGTGCACACGTGCGTGATGGGCAGAGCCACGCCTCCACACGATGGCAGGTGCACGTGTGACGGGCAGAGCCACGCCTCCACACGACAGCGGGTGCACACGTGTGTGCCAGGCAGAGCCACGCCTCCACACGATGGCAGGTGCACGTGTGACAGGCAGAGCCACGCCTCCACACGGTGGCAGGTGCACACGTGCGTGATGGGCAGAGCCACGCCTCCACACGATGGCAGGTGCACGTGTGACGGGCAGAGCCACGCCTCCACACGATGGCAGGTGCACGTGTGACAGGCAGAGCCACACTTCCACACGATGGCAGGTGCACACGTGCGTGATGGGCAGAGCCACGCCTCCACACGATGGCAGGTGCACGTGTGACAGGCAGAGCCACGCCTCCACACGGTGGCAGGTGCACACGTGCGTGATGGGCAGAGCCACGCCTCCACACGATGGCAGGTGCACGTGTGACGGGCAGAGCCACGCCTCCACACGATGGCAGGTGCACGTGTGACAGGCAGAGCCACACCTCCACACGATGGCAGGTGCACACGTGCGTGATGGGCAGAGCCACGCCTCCACACGATGGCAGGTGCACGTGTGACAGGCAGAGCCACGCCTCCACACGGTGGCAGGTGCACACGTGCGTGATGGGCAGAGCCACGCCTCCACACGATGGCAGGTGCACGTGTGACGGGCAGAGCCACGCCTCCACACGATGGCAGGTGCACGTGTGACAGGCAGAGCCACGCCTCCACACGGTGGCAGGTGCACACGTGCGTGATGGGCAGAGCCACGCCTCCACACGGTGGCAGGTGCACACGTGCGTGATGGGCAGAGCCACGCCTCCACACGGTGGCAGGTGCACACGTGCGTGATGGGCAGAGCCACGCCTCCACACGGTGGCAGGTGCACACGTGCGTGATGGGCAGAGCCACGCCTCCACACGGTGGCAGGTGCACACGTGCGTGATGGGCAGAGCCACGCCTCCACACGGTGGCAGGTGCACACGTGCGTGATGGGCAGAGCCACGCCTCCACACGGTGGCAGGTGCACACGTGCGTGATGGGCAGAGCCACGCCTCCACACGGTGGCAGGTGCACACGTGCGTGATGGGCAGAGCCACCCCTCCACATGATGGCAAGTGTGTGTGTGTCTCAGAGCTGGCTGGCTGCAGATGGAGAAGACCCCAGCTATGCTCAAATGAGGATGTATTTTTATATTGAAATCGTGTACTTTTTTCCTTAAAAGTCATAATGAAATCTTCCATTGATGAATCAAGGTGAATTTCCGCTAAATTGCTTTAAAAAAATAGCTGTGTGTATACTCTTCATTTTAAAAAACGGATCAACTCTCTATTTCCAAAGGCATTCTTGGGGTTTAGTTTAGAGGGTTCAGAAATGGGAAATTGCTTTTCCTTTGTGAGTTGTGGGAGATTTTCTTCCAGTACTTTAGTTCATTGAGATGGGGAAACAGCGATGGCCACCTCAAGGCTGCTGTGCTGAACACTGGCTGGTGGCTATGGGGTGAGGAGGGTCTGCTCCGGCCCACCCGTCCTGGGCCTCTGACTAGATGAGGCCTCAGAGGGCACAGTTCTGGGGAGGCAGGGGGCAGTGAACGCAAAGCATTTTGTTTATGGAAAAAGCCCTCTGTGCATTCTGTAATGATACTGTGCCATCTGCCTCGTCCCTCACTTGTTCACCCCATGGATACCAGGACGGCATACCCGGAGAGAAGAGGTGCCCTGTGGCAAGCACGGGGCTGGTGCCCGCCCTCAGGGATGGCAGCCGGCAGGGGCTCAGGGCGGCCCAGGCCACTGTGACACCAGCGGGAGAGGGCTGGACTGGTGCCTGGAGCCAGGTCAGGGAGAGAGGGAGAGGAGGAGGCTCCTAGGAACCTGTGTCCAGGTGGGGCAAGCACTCGGTGGGGGCCAGGAAAGGCCAGCGCACTGCGTGTGTGGGAAACACACTCCATCCATTTGGTGTTTAGGGAATTTCTTTTTTAGCAGAAAGTTTTTAAACGTATAAATAACTTGCCATTAAAAAGAGAGTGAGCCAATCGGGTGGGGCAGTGGCACGCAGAAGCCCCCACAGCCAGGTCTGCTGCTCCTGTGGGCTTCTCTGTAGAGCTTGGGCAGGAGGCCCCTGAGAACCGTGGGACACCCAGTGTGTTGTTTCTGACCTTTGCCCTGCTGCTGTGAGGGGTCCCCAGATGAACTCCCACAGCACTCCATCCGGAGAAAGCCCGCACCATGCACATCTGGACGGCCAGGGTTCTAAGAAGGGCGTTTGAAAGCCTGGACCCCACCATGCAGTTCCCAAGTGCAGCATCTTTCCCCACCGCCACTGGGTGTGACATCTCCTAGTCAAGGACAAATCCTAGGATATTCTTTAAACTGCGTGATTTAGAAAACATCCAGATGGCTGCTTACTGGGGCCTCAGCTTGGCCTTCTGTGCAAACAAGGGCCCCAGAGGTAGCCCCTTTCCTGCTGGAAATGGATTTTCAGTCGCAAAATCCTGAATGTCCAAACCTGAGAAAACCCAAAACACACAACACGATTTGGAAATTCCCTTTTGCAGCATCATGGAAATGTGAGCAGAAATCATCAACGTTCTCTGAGTGTTCTGAGATTTTTTTAACAAAAACATTTTATTTCAAAGGGCAGATAAGTATTTTGCTAGACACGACTGAAAAAAACGGCCAGAGAACAATTGGAGTTTGTCTTAATAAATAACAAAATGCCATTTATGTTTCTTAAACTTCATATGACACAATACACATCTTAAATAAATAACCCACTCTGTTGCTATGTATTAAAAACAGTCCCAGGTGTGGTGTGTCGTGGAGTGAAGCCAGTTGCTGGGCTTGGACCCGCCAATCCCAGTGCCGGTGGGGAGGCCGCTTCCCAGGCCTCTGCCATGCCCCTGTGCCCTGAGCTGAACAGCAGCACCGAGGCCTCGGAGGGCAGCAGGAATGCCAGGGGCTGGGATGACGATGACTTTGGGGCGCTCTGTGGCTGGCACACCTGGGTGCCTCCAAGTGGAGGTGCTTCCTGCCTCCTCACCCTTGGCTTCTCAACAATTAGTTTTCAGGTCAGTCTGGAACATCAGGGGTGCTAGAAAAGCCTCTGGGGTGATGTAGGTCTGAGCTCCGTCTTTGTTTCCGATCAGGTTGTCGGCCTTCCTGCTGTCATGTGGCGCTGGCTCTCTGCTTCTCTGCTGGCTGGTGCTGTCTGGTGGGCTCTGGTGTCCTGTTTTTCCACATGGTACATTCAGGTTCTCTGAAGCCACAGCCAGCGTGGCACTCGCTCACTTTGATGTTCTTTGGCTGACACGCCTGAGAGGGTCGAGGCTACCTGTGCACCCCACACCCACCCGGCCTGGCTGTCACGCGTGCATTTAGGTGGTTGCATGGGCACACGCCTTCAAGGCCAGGGTTGGCCGGGTCGTCGGTTCTCTGGCTCGGCTCAGGCAGCAGTTCCTGCAGACTCTTCTCACTGCTGTTCAGCTCTACGTCTCGTTTAAAATAGCACCAGGAGTTCTCAGGTTGGCTTCTGTGTCTTTTCCAGGTGCGTGTGCAAAAGGCAAAGGGAAGTCACTCTTTCTGTGCTGGGCCCTTTATCTAAACTGTCCTTGAAAGGCAGTTGTGAAGGGTGGGCCCAGACCCCCTCCATGGGACCGGGGGTGGGGCGTCACTGTTCCTTAAATCTGAAAGAAAGGATGAAAGAACACCTGCTCTCACAGCCAGCAGTGGCTCAGCAAGAGATGCTGAACCTCACACACCACACGCAAATCCCCTGGGGAGCCGGCTGCCCTCCAGGCCCAGCAGGGATTTGTCTCCTATGGGGCACTGGATGCTAGATAAACCCTTGCACCTTTCCCACAACCTCCTCGGGGCCAGGAAGGAGAGAGAAGGGAGGGAGGGAGGGAAAAGAGGAGGGAGAAGGGGGAGAGCAGGAAGGCAAGGAGAGCTCGGGGGACTGCACCTCCAACAGAATGCCAAAGATGGCAATTCCCTCTCATTTTCCACCCAGGTTTTGAGGAGAGATTACCACCAACCCATCCAAACAGAGGTACTTATTAGAAAAGAAAAAGCAAGAGTGAAGGTGGCACGCCGTGAAAAGATTAGCCATGGGTTTTCTTTCTTTTAGGGAAAGCCAGATGCGGAAGGCAGACAGGACAGAAGGCGCCTTGGAGCTGGCTTTCACGCACGGGGACAGGGCCCGAGCTGGGACTTACGGAACTTGGTCCCCCGTCGCTGACCCTGGGCAGCTCAGCTCCTTGTGTATGAGGCGGATCAGGAACTGCACCAAAACAAAGGTGAGCCCACCCGTCACTGGGGCAGGCACAGGGCGGCCCGTGCTGTGGGCACCGTGAGGACCTAGCCCGCAAGACTCAGGCGGGTGGTTCTCTCCCCACAGCACCTTCCCCGGGGTCACCTCCCTGCAAGGGCAGTGGGGCCTGCATACTCAGCCCGAGGCCTTGGTTCCTGTGGGCAGGGCTGTCTGATGAGGGCCCACGAAGAACCAGGAGGTGCCCTGAAAACAAGGCTTTTGGGAAAGATGCAGCCTGAACCAGTTCTGGGGTCAAGTCATGTTTAGAATAAAATCAGTCCAATCATAAAATATCCACAGTGGGAAAAAGAAAGACAAGAGGACCACAATGCTGGTGGCCCAGGGGGTGGACCTGTGAGTTTCTCAGGCAACTCTAAAGCCAGGTGAGCATCTCCTCCGACGCCAGTCGTGGGGTCTGAAGAGGCTGCCACAGGACAGCTGCACCCCACTGGGAGCCCCTCGGAGGCCAGGCCTGGCCGGGGGCTAGGGCTGTTCCACCAATATTGCTGCCTCAGCCTGAGCTCCTCTCCAGACCCAGGGCTTTAACTCTGTGCCTTTCACATGTTCGAGGGCTCAACATGAGCTTCCAAATCCAGACAAATGATTGTGCTGTCCCCAATTTAACTAGTGTGTCTGCATTTTCCAGTGTGGATCCAGTCTCTCTCCCAGTGTGATATCAGCCCACAGGAGGGCTCTCCCTGGATGTGGCCCCTCACTCTTAGAGGGCCACAGATGCCCTCAGACCCAGGGTGGATCACTGGGCCAGGGGAGGCGGGGAAGGGGTGCTGGAGGACGGTCTCCAGGGGCTGCTTAAAAACCAAACCCATGGCCCCACCCCCAAGCCTCAGGCCACAGCTCTAGAAGGCAGAAACTCTTCTATTTTCTTAGATGCTTATGGTTCGAGTAGGAACTTAGAAGTCCCTCGTATGAGGTGAGTTCAAGCTGGAGAGAACAGGAGCCCCTTCTACAGATAAGATGCATCCAGCTGCTCTGCTTGGTACACGAAAGGTGTTTGCGATAATTAGTTGGTAAAGGTCGTGGGAACACGGCAGGTACTAACAATAGTGCTGGTGGCAAGAGCAAGGTTTTTGTTAAATAAATCCATCTGTGTGTATCTGAACCACTAGCTGCAATTACTGGCACAGGCTTGTTGTGTTTGAGCTGGTACCTTACCCACATCTACATCCTACCAAGTGTGATGTGTGAAAAGTGCTAGCCTGAAGAGTCCTATGATTATGAAAAGCCGATCATTAAGACAGAGAAAAAAAGATGAAGAATGTAGTAGCAAGTGTTATCTGTGGGTATGGGATGAACTGTAAATAGTGACAGCTCTGAAGAACAGAGATCCGATTTCAAAACATGCCCGTGTGCTTGGCTCACGCATGCAAGAATGACCAACAAGGAGGGGCCCTGCCAACTTCAGGAGCCCAGTGCGTACTGGAGACCTGAGGACTTTGGCTGTGTGCCCAGGCAGTCCTGCAGGCCCTGGAGCTGGCCATCAGTGTGCGCGGTGAGGCAGGAAGCATGGTGTCCTCTGGCCCCCCAGGACATCTGCTCAGATCATGGAGGTTCTCAGCCTCAGACTTGGGAGGAAACACTTGTCTATTTTGGTGAAAAGATACCAGAAAGCATGTTGATCAGGGAAGAGAAAAAGGTATGTCTATTTCTTAGGTTTGAAAGGCTCAACTCAAGCTCACTGGCCTGCTGCACATCCTGGTTCAGTTTCTTCTCCACCACAACAAGACCCCACCTCCCAAGTGCTTCTGCTTTAGGTCTCTTTCTTCCAGTGCAACAAATCCAGCCTCCTCTGGTTATTACTTACCTGTCGTGTACTTTCCCATTCTTTTACTTTCGTCTTTTCGGAATTCCAGTGTAGCAGGTGTGTTTCTGGTAAATAACCAGTGCCTGCATTTTTAAAAGCGACTTGACAACCTCTGCTTCTGACTGATGAGTTTAGTCCATTTACAGTTACTGTGTTGCTGGTGTGCTGGGATCATTTTCATCCATGTCGCTATGTATTTCTGTATTTGCCCTGCTTTTTCTATGCTTCTCCTGACCCTAGGTTCTCTTGGATAAATCTTCATTTCCCTGTATTGCCTTGAAGGTTACACATCCTATTGCTATTGACTTGACAATATAAGAACTGCGGTGTGCTGGAACTCTGATTGTCCCGCTTGTACTTTACATTTTCAGCATTTCAGTTCTTTTTTATATTGCCCAAATTAGTCGTCATTGCTGTTGTTTTAAACTAAGAGTCAGAAAGGTCTAGATAGTAAATATTTCAGGCTTTGCAGCCATATGGTCTCTGTTGCACATTCTTTTGTTGATTTTTTAAAAGAAATCTTTAAAAATATAAGCCATTCCCAGCTGGAGGATCATACAAAAATAGGCCACAGTTAGCTGGCCCCTATTTTATATGGTCAATACTTAGATTCATCCTTAGGAATATTGCTTTTTTGCTTGCATTTCTCCTTGCATCTCAGACTTTCCTTCTGGATCTATCTTCCTTCTTTAAATACACTGTTTAGCAATTTTTGCTGGGAGCATCTTTGGTTAAAAATGTTTTCACTTCACCCTTACTCTTGCATGCAAGTTTATCTAGGTACAGAATTCTAAGTCGTTTGATTCCTGAATCTAAGAATGTTTGTCTTTCATGTATCTGGAAAATTCTCAGCTATTTTCTCTTAAAATATTGCTTCAAACTCAGTCTATTATCTTCCTCTGGAATTACTTTCAGATAATATTAGGCCATCTCATTTGGTCCTCCATTTTATATTTCATTTCTCTTTAATATTTTCCATCTCTCTTTTTGTGCTGAATTCTGGATAATTTCTTCATGTCTATATTTGATTTCAGTAATCTCTTCAGCTGTATCTAATTTACTTTTCTAACCCATCCATTGAGTTTTTTTTTCAGGCTAAAGATCACATTTTTCATTTCTATAACTCCTGTTTGGTTGTTTTTGAAGCCTGCTCTGTCTTTTCGATAGTGTCTTGTTCTTTCTTTCATGAGGTCAGTTCCTTTTCTTTACGTCATTAGTAACATTGCATATATTTATTTTTAGTTCATATAACTCTTATCTGCAGTTTTGGGGGAGTCCAATTCCACCATTTTTTATGTCTGTTACTGTCATTCAAAGTGGACTGCTTATGTTTCATAATTTTGTATTGTGAGCTCATCTTTAGCAGGGTGTTAGCTACAGAAATCCCGTGCTGCAGGGCTGAGATTTGTCCCTATTTGATTCTGCATTATCACTGCCTAAGGACCAACTTTGTTCATTTTAAACATATTTATATGAGCTCAAAGATTAAAGCTGACTGTGGGGAGGTCTATGGCTAAAAATATTCAAGGGATATTTTTTCCCTTAATCTGGCTAAGATGGGCAGATTCCCATTGTCTTCCTGTGCCAGTGTGCAGATATCATCTAATACACTCTTTCACTGCAAGCATGGCTCTTCGAGGGTCCTGGCTCTATGAGGAAGTCTCCAGTTCCAAATCCTCATCTTGTGCCAGCCTAACACCTTGTCTCTTACCCAGTGTGGGCACAACCACCCCAACCCCTTGACTCCTGAGCTTGTGTATTTATATTGCCTTTACAATTCTGGCTCCTGGGGAATTCCTTTACTTTCTTATGAGTTTGGCTATGCATCAAAACAATTTTCTACATATATTACTGAATATTTCTGAAGAAGATATTTCAGATTCTCTGAACAGTTGTAATGACAGGAATTTTACTGCTACTTAGTGGAAATACATCTGGAGGCTTCACTAGAACGTTTAGGCATTAAGAAAACCCACAGATGATCCAAAGAACAGCCATTTAAACCTAGTAAATTCATAGGTTGAGAGTTGGTATTTGATTTTGTATGTGGTGGGGAAGTTGAGTTTTATAATTTCCTGGAATTAAGATATAAGACTTTCATTTAGTTGAGTGAGTTGATATTTCTAAAATTCTCAACTCGTTTTTATTGGGATCAGCCTAAGGTTTTGTCTGGTGAAGCAAGAGGAGAGGCATGACTGTGGGTCTGGGGACTTTGTGGCCAGGTGACTTGTAAAGATAAATGTATGTGCCCCTCACAAGTGCACATCTGTGTGACTGTGACATCATCACTGGTCTTCCCTACCCAGAGGAAAACCTCAAGCTTTCTCAACACAGGAGGGCACAGAAGCAGGAGCCCAGAGAAAAGCGGACAGAAGCCAGAAGGCGACTTGGTGTGTCTGCATTGACAGCCTCTTTGCCCCTTTATTCTCTCCCATCCCTTCAGGTGAAAGAAGTTGGGGCTGCTCCCGCCATCTGACAAGCATGGCTGCAGGAGGGACACCAGGACACTGATGACCAGTGGGAGGCCGGGCTCTATGTATCATCTGCTTTAATTCCCACAGCAGTCTTGTCAGTGGGCACCATTATCATGCCCATTTTAAAGCTGTGGAGCAGAGGTTACGAAACCCGCCCAAGGCACACACATGACAGATGACGGGCAGGATCCAGAGCCATGGAGCTCCATGCTCCTGGCCTCTGTGCCATGCCGCCCAAGACTGCAGACCAAAGACTGTCCTGCTTCTGTTTCTGATTTTTTCTAACCAGAGAGAGAAGGGGCTTTAGACTATGCATATTTAGAAAAGATGGGAAGACCCAAATCTGATAACTCAGGAATGCACGGGAGAAAGTTCCACCAGTGTTTGGCCACAACCACAGAGATCTGCATTCAAGGTGGATTGGACTAAAAATAGGCCGACTTACCAGTAAGGCACAGGCATCTGCAAACATCAGCATGTAAAACACATTGCTCCAGCCGGACGGGGAGAGGAGCCCAGCCAGCAGGGGGCCCAGGGCTGCTCCTGAAATCGGGTAAATGGACACACATGGTGCTGTTTAGAGAAAATCCCAGCACATGACCATCAGTCACACAGAATGGGGCTCAACACCTCACTCACAATGAAAGGAACACATATGGAACTATACTACCTCATCCTGGCCTATCAGACTGGGAGCAGGTAAAAGGTCTAGTATAGGTTGAGCTTTCCAAATCTGAAAATCTGAAATCCCAAATGCTCCAGAATTCTTAACTTTTTGAGTGCTGACACTCAAAGGAAATGCTCACTGGGGCATTTCAGAATTGGGATTTGAGATGCTCAACCAGTATAATGCAAATATGCCACAATCTGAAGAAATAAAAAGACGTAACCACTTCTGGTCCCAAGCACTTCAGATAAGGATACTCCACCGGTACGCCTTACTACTGAGAAGGCAAAGCTGGCACAGCCTCTTCCCAGAACCATCCTAAAAATGTGTGTTGGCCTTGTAATGTTCGTTCTTTTCATCCAACACTCCCATGATGTTCCTGAATACACTGTAAGGAAATCTGAATTCAATGCACAATCTTAGATATTCTTATGCTATAAAAATGTAACTGGGTAAAATTGGAATAAGATTTGTAGATACTAATACTCTTCAATGCTCACTTTCTAATTCTGACCATTGCACTGTGGTCTGTCATGGAATTCCTTGCTTTTAGGAAGTACACGCTGAATAGTTACGAGTAAAGGGGCAACATGTGTGCATTTTACTCTTAAGTGGTTCAGAAAAATTATGCATGTGTGTGCATATGTGTGTATATGTGTGTAAACATACATGAGGGGTGCATGATGAACCACATGTACTAAAATGTCTGAATTCTTTGTACTATTTCTGCAACTTTCTCAAAGTCTGAAATTATGTCAAAATGTTTTTTTAAATGATGAAAACAAAATGAAGTATCCCCCTAAATGCCCAGGGGCTGCCGTTTAAGAATGTGTTCTGTAGCAGCTGGTGCACTTTACCAAGAGGGGCTGAAATGAATCCTGATAACATGTAGGATGGCCTGTTTTGGTAGACGCATGGGAAAAAGCGTGAAGAATTTCCACCAAGCTATGAACTGACATTCAATCTCTGAGAAAGAGAAGATAACCAGGGTCTTTCATGCCCTAGACACTCATTTTTTTCAAGTGTTCACAAAGTGCACTTACTATTTTATAATCCCAGGAGCAATTGTATTTTTTTTTTTTTCTAATTCTCAGAACTTCCAGGTAAACATGGTTGGCTACTCATGTGTTATCTCCACACCTCTCAAGCAACACGAACTGCACCATCACTGACTTTTAAAAATGATAAATCCTCCCACCGAAGGGCACGTAGTTTTGGAAGACAGATGTAGAAGGGCTGACAGCTAACACAGCCTCCAGTGTTCCCTGCTCCACTGAGCACCCGCAGAGGGAGATGGCACAGGGACACCTGGAGCAGAGTCAGGCCCAGCGGAGCACACGAGACAGGGGAGGGGAGGGCAAGGAAGGAGGAGGACGGGGTGGGGAAGGGAGGGGGGTCAGCAAGAGAAAAAGGGAGCATGGGTTGAGTCTTATCACAAACTGTTAGCTACATTCCCTCTGCCACACCTCGGATCCCAGGTCTCTCTTCTCATCCTCGCTGATAGAGACTCCTCCTGATGCCCCCGTGCAGGAGAGCACAGCTTAACCTGTGGGGACACTAAGCCCAGCTCAGGACAGGGATGCCACCTAACAGGCAACAGGGGATCTGGGGAAAGACACTAGCTTCCACTAAGCAGCCACCCATGGTCCCACGCCACGGCAAGGATGTTGGCAGCTGGACCCAGGCTCCCCTGGGCACTGAAGGAGTCTCCTCCTCCAGGTTCCACAGGGTCCCTCTGCCTGGAGACCAGCAGCCAGCACACTGTTCCCACAGAAAGACTTCAAACCACTCTGCAGGACCCCTTCTTCCATGGGAAGTGATGAAGGGGCAACCAAGGTCTGCCCTGTGTCTCGGGAATACCCCAACGCAAAAGCAAGCAAGCTGGCAGGAGGGAGCCTGGAGGAGAAGAACATTCCCAGGAGCTCACAGCACCCCCAGAGAGCCAACAGAAGACTAAGTTGAACCTCATGACACTCCCATTTTTTTTTTGTGGCTGAAAACCTGTTATCAATTTCACATGATTCAATCTAACAAGAAATAAAACAAGATGCCCTGAAAGGGCGGAGAAACGTCAGTGAACACTGAAAATATGGCAGGAAAAGTAAAATGTTCGATACAAAGGTGGAAAATACAGTCAAGAATCTCCTTGAGAAAGTGTAAGAAAGAACAGGGAGACGGGCAGGAAGGGAAAGAAAGAAAGGAAAGTTGAAGGATTAATCCAGAAAAGCCTACATCTGACTAATCTGTTTTCCAGAACGAAAAAACAACTCAGAAAATGGTAGGAAAACTTATCAAATGAAGAGGGGCCCAATTCCCCTAAAGCGAAGGGCAGGCGTTTCCAGACTGAAGGGGCCACCAGGTGCCCAGGACGGTGGATGAAGAAAGGCTCCAGGGGTAAGGAAGGGAACCTGGAGATTTCTAAGAGAAAAAAGAGAAGGTCAGAAAGCAAGGGCTGGGGTCAGAATAATGGGTGCTGGAAGACAGGGGTTCTGAAGAGAAGGTGTTTCCACGTCCGCATGCCTCAGGCGAGAGCAGAATCCAGACACCACTTTGCACTTGTAAGCTTGCAGAATGCACCTCCCCTAACTCAGGAAGCTACTAAGAGACAGTTTCCACCACAGGAGTGGTAAACAGGGGTCTAGACTGCTAGGGCTGTGTTGAGGGCAAGAGAGGAGGGGGACTCCCAGCACCGTGGTGACAGGTGCTCTGGGGCAAAGCTGCACAGTGGGTGGAGTGAGGCTGATGGTGTGAAGAAAGGGGTGGGGCGGGGCAGGATGCTGACCACAGTGCAGGGAAGGAAGAACTTTGTTGGAAATGTAGAAAAGAGGAAGAGATGAGATGTGTTTACTCACCCGGGAAAAAACAAGATGTTTCTATTGAGGGTGCATAATTAAAGTTTCTTTCTTGGCTGGAAAGTGAAGGGCAGGAGTGTGGCCAGTATAACTGAGGGGGAGGAGGGTGGGCAATGTCGGAGTGGGAGGGAGCCAGGCCCCCTCTTCCATAAGAGGAGCACAGCTGAGATGTTAAGATGATGAACCAAGAAACATGAACATACACAGGTAAGCAGAGAGAGGCAGCTGAAATTGCTGCTTCTAGACAGAGAGGGCTGGGGAGGGGGATGGAACGCCACTGTACAACATAATAAGTTTGTAGGACTGTCTGGCTTCTAACATACATTATGTTTTACTTTAATAAATAAAAATTAACTTGAAAAAATGCAGCACTCTATTTAATTGCTCTGCCTGAAATGCACAGAAACGGCAACCTTTGCGATTCTAAGGACTGCAGACGCCCCAGGCGCACACTGTGTCAACCGACCATATGGCACTTGGGAGAAGGCAGGGGTGACTTACAATTAGTCATGCTTCGCCTCCACCCGAGTCAGTGCCAAGGAGTGGACGGTGACACTAAGTAAGCATGCGGGCAGCTCCCTCGGGAAGGACCTTGGCTGACATGGTGGCCTTCCCACTGGAGCCTGTACTTTGTCTCGCTGGGCAGCACTCAAGGAATAATGGAAGGAATAATGGAAGGAATAATGACTGAGGCGTGGTGGTGGGGGTGGGCAGGCCTGAGTGCCATTTCCATGGTGACCATTTACTGAGCAGGCAGCAGGCACTGATGGGCGGTAGCGCCTGGAGGAATCGGGTCCTGGTCCCGCCTCTGGTGTAACGTAGCAGCCATCAAGGTGGGCGCAGCAGCTCCGCGGACAGTCAGGACTTGGTGTAGGTTAACAGAAGGCCAGAGGGGGTCCGGCGTGCGTGCCACCTTCCTTGTGAGTGGGCCAAAGGCATTCAGAACTGCGCCTCCCTTCCACCCGCTCGGGGGCAGTGGCCTCTGTTCACAGATGCAGAGTCCCTACCCATAGCCACAGACTTCTGCTTCCCTCTCATTTTGAGAAGAATATGAAGAAAAATGTGTTTTTTCACCTAGTTCATGATTTCCTTCTTTTTTTACACTGATGCTCTGCTTTAAAGCAGCAGTTGGGGTTTTGCCAGTGGAGCGCCAAGTCAGCTTTTAGAACAGGGTTTCACAGCAGAGTCAGACCGAATCGCAGGCCGCAGGCCACTGGGGCACAAGGCCAAGAGAAGGCCGCGCAGTCACAACGTCAATCAGAACCGAGCTCAGCCCTGCAGCCCCCGACTTCCTACTGAGATGCCCAAGAGAGAAGATCAGAGGGGTGACCACTGCCACCACCCAATACACTCAAAGGCCCTCTGGATCCAGTGAAATGAAGGAACCAACATTAAGGGTAGAGACAAGCCTGGTCTGGTCTCACTTTGGTGAACAGCAAAAGCCAAAGTGTGGCTTTCTGAGCAACGGCCACCCTGCCCACTGCTTCTCAGAACAAGGCAGTGGGTCACATGAAGCCAGCCCTGCCCCAGAAACAGCAGCAGCAGCAGCGTGGAGCTGGGGTTCCCGCCAGCCAGGGGTGGGTGGGGCGCCTGGGGCCTGTCTGGCCTGGCTCCTCACTGTGCACTCAGCCGCGTGGGCCCTGGCTGTGATTCTAACTGGGAGCAGCCCGTTCAGTTCACTGGGATATGGCAAAAACCCAAGCAAATCCCATCCTCCTGGAGCTTCCGTTCCAGTGGTGGGAGACAGAGGAGACGAAGCAGAGGAGCGCACCAAATCCCACTGCGGATGGGGAGAGTGCTCCAGAGAACAGACCAGGGAGAGGCGGCCTGGCGGCCGGGCCAGGAGGGTTCCCACGTTCTCAGCAGGGTGGTCCCAGGAGGTCTCGCTGACAGGATGACATCTGAGCAAAGACTCAAGGCATAAGGGAGTGTGGCACGAGGTCACCTCTGGGGACCTTCCCAGACACAGGGCATGGCCAGAGCAAAGAGCCCGCACAGGGGCCAGCCTGGCCTCTGGAGGAGCAGCAGGGAGGCCATGCGGTGGGAGGGCTCTGCATTCTGCCATCACTGAGACAGCAGTGGACACCCAGAAACGTGCTGTGGTTTCCAGCCTGCTGACACCAAGGCCGCGGGCAGCCGAGAGCAACATCGGCGCTCTGCACGAGCCCGCGGGAAGGCTCCAGCGCCAGGGTCTGGCTGACCTGGGTTCACCCAGCCACCTTCGTCTAGCAAACGCTGGGCTTTACTGCTTTGAGAACCCCATGTAGCAAGTGACTCACCAGGTTGGCACCCCAGGTCCTCATTAGCCGTGAGAGCCACTCCTGGCAGCCCCCCGTCACCTCCCACATGTAGGGAGGACCCTCCTGATCTTCACCTGGCAGGTGTGGCAGCTCCTGATCTTCACCCGACAGCACAGCCACCGTGTGTGTTGCCCGTACAAGGGCTCAGGGAAGGCCATGGCCGTGCTGTCAGGCTGCACATGGGCGAGGAGCCTGGCGCTCTGCCAGTTCCCACCTGCCTGCTCCCTAAGGGAATGGGTTGCTTATCCTGCCACCTTTTTAAATTCCAGAATATGCCACTGAATTCTCTTCAAGAGCTTCGACGATGCTGGTAACACTCAGAACCCTGTATGCTTTTGGACCAATTAGTGTTTCTGTAATTTAATAAGACTCTGCCTTTCTTGAGATGAAGGCAATAAATAATGAGTGGACCTGAGTTAGCCCATGGGCTGTAGTCTGCCAACCACTGCCTCGGGTGAAAACCTGGACACACACAGCGAGTCACACGCGCATCTCCCTGAAGCCACCCAGGCATGCACGACCATGTCCCCTGCTATCCGCTCGTACTGTAAGCAGCCGGCCCACCTGACGTTAGCGGTGCAGTTGGAACCCTGGGTACCTGTTCACGAGCATGAGACAGTGTGATTTCCACTAAGACACCAAACCTCCCAGAGCCAAAACTCTCTGCGCACCTACAGAGCCGGTCCCGTCGATGATGGCGGTCACGGTGGACAGGGCATGTGCATTGCCTTTCAGACTTTTATGAGTCCCCTAGAAGAGAGGAAAAACAGATGTGGAGCTTGTCTCCGTAGCATGAGAAGTAAACCTAAGCCTCTGTATGACCATCTACTCGAACTGCTCTGCAGAACGACTCAGCGTGAGGGCGTTTCTCATTAAACTCCACCCCAAGTTTGCCTTGGAGAATTAAAACTTCAAGGGTTTTTAAGAGTCAAAAATCATCAGAAATGTTTGGTTCTAGTTACAAGAACCTTAGGATTCTTTTCAAATAAAAAAATGTTTGTTCAGCAGAGTCCTGCTCCTCCCTGAGGCCCCAGAGCAGCCAGCGTGAGGTGTGAAGATGCGTGACACGCGCCCCTGCCCTGAGCTGCGCCGGCCTTCCTTCCCAGCACCCGCCTTCCTTCCCAGCCACGTCCACATGTCTGCTGGATTCCTCGACAGCCAGGGCCTTCCTGGGACCCCTGTCAGATGTCTCTGCAGGACCTAAAATTCAACCTGATTGATAGCAAACGCCAGGGGAAGAAGGGAGGAGGGGAGAGCGGAGAAACCAAGGCCGGCACGGGTCCTCGGTGAGCAGCCGCCAGGAGCTCCGGTTTTGAAAATGTTGCATAGATAATGGGGAAAAAGCACAAATTGAGGACAATAGGAGGGGGAAAAGATCAGGGGAAACAATGCCTGGAAGCCTAAAACTATAAAAATGAACCAGCATTCAAAAAATAAATGCTTGTGTATGCATGTAATATGTATATAAAGAACAGAACACACAATATGAAAATCATCCAGAACCTGTGTATTTTGAAGTCTAAAAAATAAGTGAAAGTCTCTCCTCTGCCTCTATCCCATAAAGGCTGACCACTGCTAATGATCTGATGTGGATCCTTCCAGAACTTTCCATGCCCATGCAGACACAAGTCTCACGCACACTCAGGCAGTTTCAGGACACGCCCAACACAAAGGTGACCAAGGCAGGGCGTGGTACCTGGATGAGGGGGGCCGAATCCCCCAGCGCCTCTTCCCGGCTGAGCCCCTCTCTCTCTGCAGAGGTCTCCAGGACAGGACCCCTCCCCTGCCCCCTTGGAGTGAAAAGGCGCCTGAGTCATGAGGATGGCGCCCAAGAGCCTTTTGTTGTGCTGAGCGGTGAGTTTCGCGCCAACCTGCCCGTGATTCTAGAAGCGTGAGGAGGGGGGCAGGTGCAGGAAGGCTGGAGACCACAGATGTAGGTGAGCTGCCAAAAACGTGCTTCTGCAAATACGGTTTTACTAACGGTAATGGAGGCCGCTTTTGTCATGAATGGCAAATGGCGGGGTGCCCACAGGGCCAGCGTCTCTCCCAGCTCTACTCACCAGGTCGGCAGAGACAGCGGTGGTGATGAGCGCGTAGGGCCCACTGACCAGGGCTCCGCTGAGCAGCAGCATGGCTGTGGGAGGCAGAGGGGCAGAGAATGGAAGCGCGTCCTCCAGAGAGCCCCGCGTGCATGGGAGCAGCCCGAGGTGGGCTCCTGGGGAGCACAGGGAGGGGGTGCAGCAGAAACAGCTTCCTCTAAACTTGTCTAGTAAGGCGCTAAAGCATATCGTACCCTCCCTAAGACTCAGGCTCATCCACCCTTGAAGGGCAGCAGCTGCCGCCACAAGGGAGTGAGCACAGGCTGCACCCCGGGCCTGACCCCGGGCCTGGGCTGGCCCCTGCTTCATCTGCGGCAGAAAGGCCTGCCTCTCCTCACCCACTGCTGCTGTGGTGCTCGCTGAGGGCAGACTCCCACCCTCTCCCTGGACCACGTCGCTTCCTAAACTTTCCTCTAGGCTCACACTCAGGTGAGGAAGCTTCTGGCCTGAGGGGTCACAGGAAACCCCGCTTCCTCTCCTGTGGGCAAGCTGCCTTTTGGATAATGTTTAAGGGGACCACACACATCCCCACTGCTGGCTCGTTAGGACAGAAAGCATACTTTTAAGTGCTGGAGGCATAATTTGATAGCATGGCCTGCAGCGTGTTCAAGATAGTCCTCCAAGTTTATGCAACCACTCCTGGAGGGCAGCTGGCAAAGCTGGGAGGAGGTGGCTGGGGGGGGCCACTTGCCATGGCTCCCAGCCGGACCCTGCTCAGGTCACACTGCCAGGTTCCTGGCTACCTGACACGGCCCAACGGCTAGACTGGGTTGCTCTCACCACCAGGGGTGCAGGTTGCAGGTCGCAGGCTGCTGCAGCCCCACCGAGGCCTCAGGAGGGGCTGACCTCAAGGTCACCTCTGGCTTCTCCACTGAGTGCCCAGGGCCACTGCCCCAAACCAGGCTCGCACTCTCCCGGCTCACACTGAAACCCGCAGACCGGCAAGCCTTGCGCTGGGGAGAGGAGACCCTGGCCTCTCCAGATGGCTTCACCCGAAGAAGGACACGGGACAATTTTAGCCACACCATGTGCTCCAGTTAAACCAACTCAATGCACCTGTTGATTTTAATATTTCATCTTGCCAGTTGTGTGAACTTTAAAAACGTATGTGAAAGAAAAGCAGGAAGGCCTCCATACTCACCGATGGTGGCCTCGAGCCCCATCTTGCTGATGGTGGAGAAGATGTACAGCTGTGGACATCAAGACACAAGGTCAAAGCTATGGCTGGCTGCAGGCAGCACGAGATGGCTGGAAACCTACTTCTCAAAAGCCCGGCGGGTGATTCTCAGGCAGCCATCCCAAGAGTGGAAACCCCTGAAAAAGAGTGACGGCCACGCCCCCTCCCGTCTCAGGCATTGGGCCTTGTCCCCACCACGAGGGCCTTGGACCAAGCACTCCGGGCGACCTGGGGAAATCTGCAGGGTGCTCCCACTCTACATCCCCAGCCAAGGGCAGTCTTCCGGAGCTCCTGATTTGATTTGAGAGTCTGACTGCCAGGTCCTCAGGCTTCCCACCCCCGATGGCAGCAAGGGGCCCACCCAGGCATTTCTTCACTCAGCATTCTTTCAGGGTCTGTATTGGGCCACGTCCAGGACCCCAAGATGGCTGAAAGTCAGCCCTTGTTCTGGAGCTACTGGAGAGGCAGACGTGCAGAGCTACAGCGTCTACTGGCAAGCCTGTTACCTCTAATGTTACGATGATAAAAACAGTGAGGAAGGATGTGCATTGTTTCTAACCCACGGCAAGATGGTGCTACTGACATCCCATTTTCCAGATGAGGGAACTGGGGCACAGAGAGGGCTGTCACTGCCCAAGGTCAGGAGCTCCAAATGCTTGAAAAGTGCTATGCACCATGTGCCACAACGAGGGGTCAACGATGCCTAAGAGGTGGCGGAGGTATCGCGGATCCCAAAGGATGGGCAAGAGCTTGTCTGGGGCAAGGGGGCACCCCAAAGTGAGGAGCAGCTTGCGCACAGCCCATGCTGAACCAGCAGCAGCTGTGCATGTGGGGGAGGGAGCCTGGTGGAGGCCCGCAGGTGCAGAGGGAGGGGTCAGAGGACAGGAGGCACGAGAGGGAATGAAGTGGGCTTGTTAGGAAAGTGGAGCATGGGACAGATAGGAGAGGATGCTGGCTGGTGGGGAGGACAGTGGAGAACTGTCTGCAGGCTTTGGGGCCCAGGGAAGGCAGCAGGGCTGACCGTGGGGGCTGCGAGCAGCAGCATCAGGCCGCAGGTGGAGGCCCTTTTCTCCAGTCGGTCTGAGATCACACCTGCCAGGATCCCACCTGCAACGGAGAGGCGGGCTTCAGGCGCTGACGTCCCAGGGCATGAGCCCACGGGGAGGAAGCAGAACTGCAGGAGCCCGGAGAACGGCCTCCTCCTTTCCCAAGCCCCTCTCTCCATGCATCACAGGCAGGCAGGCTTCTCACAGGCCTGACCTCCCCACAGGCCTCCACTGGTTGTGGTCAGATGTGAGAGTCTTGGAGACATCTGTGAGTTCAGGTTTTAGACCAGTCTTGAAGCCCCTTTACCTATCGCGGTACTAAGGTGGCCAGTCTGTCACCTGCCCAGGACGCATGCTGCTGCTTTTTTTTTTGTTTTAGTTTTGAGATGGGGTCTCACTCTGTCACCCAGGCTGGAGTGCAATGGCATGATCATGGCTCACTGCAGCCTCAACCTCCTAGGTTCAAGCCATTCTCCCATCCCAGCCTCCCAAGGCTGGAACCATAGTCTCGAGCCACCACGCCCAGTTATTATTATTTTTTGTAGAGAGGGGTCTTGTTATGTTGCCCAGGTTAGTCTTCATAACAAAAAGAGCTCAAGCGATCCTCCCAACTCGGTATCCCACAGTGCTGGGATAACAGGCATGAGCCCCTGAGCCCAGCTGGCATGCTGTTTCTGAGGGAAGCTGTTCAAGTGCAGAGTCAGGGCCCTGGGGAGGGAGGGGAGACCATAGGACCACCCGCAGGTGACGGCCTAACCCTCCTGGGCTGGGTCCACTCAGGAGATATGAGACCTTGGGGAACCCTGCTCCCTCTGAGCAGCGAATCAGCTCAGGGATCATGCGCCTTGTGAAATTATTGCTGCAGCAGAACATGTCTTAATGAACTCACCAAAGATTCCGCCCACGTCAAACAGGGTGGAGAGCTCCCCAGCTTTCTTGGCATCAAGGTGATCTATTAAAATGACAACGGAGTGTGAAACAATGAGGATCTCTTTCATGCATCACAGTGACACACCACGGCAGAACAGGATCCATGCACGAGACTCCGGTTCCATAAGCTTGATTGACACCAAGGAGCAATTAGCAGTTAACTCAGATTTAAAAAACAAATAACATAGAAAGGATGAAAACACTCTTAACCAAAAACCGTGGCTTTCCTCTGCTCAGTCTAAGTATCCCACCTTTGGTTCAGAGGCCCCCCAGGGGCCCCTCCGCCATGAAGCTAGATTAACACAGGACAGAAGTAGGGGTGTGGAAGGAGCCTGGGTGCTCGAGCGTCCTGTCACATGTGCTGTCTGACCACATGACTTTAGAGCTGCAGATGAGGACACACAGGCCTCCCAGCACCAGCTCAGGGTGCCCTCCACTAGATTTTGTACAAGTTCTGGGCTTTAAGGTGGACTGAGCCAGCTGGGCGTGAGAAAGGAGACTGGGCTTTAAGGTGGACTGAGCCAGCCACGCGTGAGAAAGAAGACTGGGCGGCATCTGGGGCTGCGGGTCAAACCCGGCCTTTCTGAATCATCAATGGCACGGACAGGAAACTTTGCTTTTTTCAAACAAACTGGAAATGCCAGCAGTTCAAGACTCAAGTCCTGAGAATGTCGCCCCTTTTGCAACCACAGGGGAAGAAGGGAGAAAGAAGACCCAGGCTGTGTGCAGCTCACCGGCCGAAGTGAGGCGGGGGTCACGAGGCAGGGAAAGAACCCCAGGATCCGAGGGCGCTCCTTGCTGCCTCCCCACTCACTGGCCCTTGGGCAGGCCCTGTCCCTGCTAGGCTGTGGGACAGTCCCCACACCACCTCCTCAACTTCCCTCCTGGGGTATTCAGCTTCCAGCCTCGTGCTGCCAGCGTTCTCCTCTGGTGGGATCTGCATCCCCAGAAAAGGTGGTCTGCGCTCCTCAGCCTCCCCCATTCTCTAATGCCTCCTCTTTGAGACATCGCTGGATCCTGCCCCTTCCTGACGGCCTGGTGTCTTCTTGTCTTCTCCTTCCTCTCACTCTCTCTGGCTCCCTGGGCAAAGAGCCCTCCATGTGCTCCTGGCCCATCCCTGCTTCCTCTCAGCCAGGGTTCTGGTTTCCCCACTCAACGGCCCCTTCCCTTAAGCACTCTTCATCCCCTCGTCTGTCCTGTGGTCACACATGACATGGGGGAGCATGTTACTATTTCACTGGCATGTTTTCTCATAATCTAGAGCTGCAGCCACCGCGAGGCTTCCGAAACGTAAAGCAAACTGTTGGCCCTGCCAAAAATAAGAAGTTATCTCCCAGAAGCCATTTCCAGGTCAGAGTATCAGGGATTTCTTCTCTCAGGTCCCCAGAGGCCTTGCTTCTGCTCACTGGCTGCTATGA
This sequence comes from Chlorocebus sabaeus, assembly GCF_047675955.1. Classification (NCBI taxonomy): domain Eukaryota; kingdom Metazoa; phylum Chordata; class Mammalia; order Primates; family Cercopithecidae; genus Chlorocebus; species Chlorocebus sabaeus. Next base: position 96,547,406 of record NC_132905.1, on the reverse strand, counting down.
TCCAAAGTTCAGTGTAGCCCACATTTAAATGCAGGCTGCCCCAGAGCAGGAAGTACCTCATGAACTGGTAGCCCTAGCTGGGATAGAACGTGTCAACCTTTAAGCCCCATAAAGGTTACCATTATGGCAATACAGTTTGCATATTTGAATTCTTTTTAGCCTATGTTTCATCATAGTACTTTATTCAAAAGTGTGCCTCTCAAATCACCCTTCGTGACCTTGTGTTTCCAAGACTCTAGAAACCAGCCCATAGAAGAGAGTTCAGATCCCAGTGAGTGTGCGGAACTTAACGTGTTCTAGCAGTGGATACTCACCCACATTCGTGATGTACAGGGGCAGCCAGAAGAGGAAAGTATAGCTGACCAGCTTGGCGAACAGCAGACACAGCGAGAACTCTATCACGCCCTGAAAGAGAGAGCGGTCGGGCGTCTTCTCCAAATGTGGAGCCAGCAGGTGTGTGTTAATATGCAACAGAGTTAAATATGACTTCGCTCCCACAAAGACATCCTGTCTTTGGTCTGGCTTTAGCACCTCCAGACACGTAGTGGGGAGGGTGCTGCACTGCTGTGTGGTGTAGTGAGGATGCGCGAACTGTGGGGCACTCACCCCAGCAGGTGCACCAGGGAGGGGCAGGACCCTGACAGGGGTGGGGCCACAGCTGCAGCTACTCTACTGTCACATGGGGTGCAGGCCCAGTTTGGCCAGATTTTCTGCTTTTCAAGTGAAGACGGGAAGCCCTATTTATCTATGAAATTTCTGAATTTTGAAATGGAGACTACCTTTTAGGATCAAAACCCAGTGTCTTTACATCAGAGTAGAGTCAATGAAAACATGTACGGGTTTGATTTTCAAATGACATCGGCTGGAAAACTTAGCTATTAAAGGAGTTCTCGTATAGCCGGGCGCAGTGGACTGAGTACTGAATGGCTCCTTCTTCTTCCCTGGAACTGAAATCGCTGTAAATTATAAAGTCATCTGGAAACACACAGATCAAACAGTTCCGACCATTCTGTCCGCACACAGGCATACAGGCTACTGCATCCCGCCTGTGAGTACCACAAACCAGTCCGCACCAGGGAAAACAATGCAAAGAGACACGTAGGTACGAGTGAGGAAATCGAGTGGTGGGTTCTGTAAAACGCCTGTTTGTGTTTGTTTTATATCTACTTTCAGAAAGAGGTGGCACTTGTGAGATAAAAATTCCAGAGGCCATCTGAAAATTTGGAGTGAGAAATCCAGTAACACTGTGGTGCTGAATCCCCCGGCTGTCTGTGCACTGAAAATCAACCAAAACGGGGGCCGGGGGAACCCAGCGCTCCACTTCGCCAAGTCATTCTAAAATGAAACGAGTTGATGTCTTCACAATTGATGAGGATGTGTGCGTGTAATTTACCGTATGCCTTTCATGGGCCTGGCATTGTGCTTAGCAGTCATTAAATGACCTCACTTCATCCTCAGAACAACGTACGGTATTACCCCAGGAATGGAGCCCATGTGACAGATGAGGACATGGAGGCTCACAGTGCGCCACACTTGCCCGGAACACTCAGCTTGGTGGTGGCAGGGGGAGGCTTGAGCCGGGCCTCTGAAGGCCATACTGTCTATAGCTCCACTACATAAAAACCTGTATTTTTATAACTAGTGTGCACCCTACTTTAGTACAAGTATTTGGGGATAGCTACAGAGGAAGGTATAGCAGAAAAGGTCACTAGTTGTTATTAAGGACACAATTAAAAACAAATCTTTTGACTTAAACCTAGCAGCTTCCACAGGCTGGCATGCACAGCCCTTTCCCCATGAACTGGTGTCCAGCCTGGGCTGGGATGTTCTCCTCTGGCTGAACTCTGGCTCCAGGGTCTGCCTCTGCAGGCCCAGTTTCTCCTGGGCACTGGAATACTTTCTGTTCTGAAGTCCAGGTTCTCCCCAGTCTTTAATTTCTGTGATATGATTTTGAGGTCTGGGTTGCACTGCTTATGCTTCCAGCCCTGACCTGCTGAGGGGCCTCAGGCCTGTGCCCCCAACCCTCTGCCTTTCTCTAGGTCGTGTCAGCAAGTGAGAGCTGTGTCTGCTTCGTGGTGCTCTGGCTGTCAGTGCTGGAGGGCACGGCCTGGACAGTCCCCCCGGCAGCCTGCCCAGCCCACATGGCAGGGTCTGGTCTCCCTCCTGTGCCCCTGCTCTCGGCTCTCTGCCCCCATCGGAAGAACACAGCCTCTCCACGCCCTGCGCACGGCTCCTTAGATTCTCTGCTGAGGGAGTCCATGAATGTAATAAAAACTGAAAAAGCAGCAAGAAATCTCCTTACAGTGTCCGTCCCGCTCATCTGCTCCAAGTCAGCTCATCCTCAAGACTGATCACCCACTGCGGGGCACGGTGGCGCCCTTCTAGTCTGGAGGCAAGGCCAGCAGTGCCAGCGAGGACCAGCCCGGTCCAGATTCTGACTCCAAGGCTTCTCCCGCCTGTGCTGCTTGTTCTTCCCTTGGTCCCTGCATCCTCCCTCTCACTCTTGGCATCCTCTGCTCACCACGCACGGGCAATCAGGCACTGAAGGCACTTTTTTTTTTTTTTTTTGAGACAGAGTCTTACTCTGTTGCCCAGGCTGGAGTGCAGTGGTGTGATCTTGGCTCACCACAACCTCCGCCTCCTGGGTTCAAGCGATTCTCCTGTCTCAGCCTCCCAAGTAGCTGGGATTACAGGCGCCTGTCACCATGCCTGGCTAATTTTTGTGTTTTTAGTAGATACAGGGTTTTGCCATGTTGACCAGCCTGGTTTTGAATTCCCGACCTCAGGTGATCCACCTGCCTCGGCCTCCCGAAGTGCTGGGATGACAGGCGTGAGCCACCGCACCCGGCCCAAAGGCACTTGAAAGGGAAAGAGAATCCAGCCAGGCTTGTGAAGGCCACGACACGGCACTCAGTGACAGTGCCTCCCATGGGCTCACACTCAAGGCCTGTGGGAGGGCAAGTGTACCAGGGAGGGGCCGGGCCACAGGGGCCAGGTGGCACAGTAGTCAGGGCCTCAGTTCCCCAACCTGTCACGTGGGGGCAGGCCCAGGGCGCCAGGCTTTCCGTTTTTCCAGTGAAGGCAGGGAGCCCCATTTTTCTATGAACCTTCTGAATTTCTAAATGAAGAAAACGAATTTCAAAAAAAATTTCAACATGGTATGAGGCAAACCAAGTATCACTGCAGACATATTCAGTCCTGAAACTACCAGTGTGCAGCGTTGGGCTTTGGCTACGGATTCGAATCCCCGGGTTCCATAACCACAGATCTCTTTGTAAGCTTAATCATCAACTGACCAGACTTCCCACAGCCAGCGCAGCAGCCCTTTCTGAAACTTCTGAAACTCCTCCTGGGCACGTTTACTTACTGGAATTTTCAAGGCTCCTGTGAAGCTGATGGCGGCTGTGCCACTCCCGCTGTCCCCGGGGAGAATGACGACATGGTTCGGGTGGATGGAGCCCTTCCCATCTGAGAGCAGCAGGCACTGCATCTCGGGGTCCTGGAGGCAAATCCATTGGGAACAAAAGGGAAAAGTGTTACCAGCCGGGCAGTCTGGGTGAAGTGGGGCCAGGCTTCCTAATGACGAGGGTGCCTGGCGGCTCTCTCTTCCACTGCCTTGGCGACATCCTGGGTGACATTCCCACGTGGCCGCTGCGTTACAATGATTAGCATTCATGCATTTTCATGAACAGCTAGGTACACACATCCTCGGAACCAGAAATTCTAGGAATCTATTTGCAAAAAATAATTTGAAAAGTAAAAAAATACGTATAAAGTAAAATGGATGTCACATCGAGAAAAATTAGAAAATTCAAATACATCCATACAAATGACATCTTGCCAAAAAAAAGGTTGGGAGATTTTAATGACAGGAAAATGCTTATGACACATTAAATAACACATCATTCAAAACTGCATGTCATTATAACCTCAAATAATGTTTAAATATCTACATATATAAGTAGGCAACTATAGGATCTATTTCTAGAAAGAAAGCAGCTAAAATCTAAGCCAACAATGCTTGTCACTGAGTGGTAGAATTATGTGTAATTTTTATCAAAATGCTAATAAGAACTTCTTTACATGATCGTGTATTTTTTAGGAGCTCACAATGGCCATATATGACCAGAAACATTATTTTAAAATACACCAACATTATTTTAAAATACACCTATTCTGATATTTATGAATTCTGATCGTCTAGATGTTCCTAAAGGACAAAGTGTACATTCATTAAAGCAAAGAAGAGTGATCCCCAACCAACAGTGGGATTTCAAGTCAGAGCAAGAATAACATAAAAATAATGTTAGCCTGGGCCACATATAAGACCTCATCTCTAGGGAAAAAAAAATAGTGGAATGTGGTGGTATGCGCTTATAGTCCTAACTGCTCTGGAGGCTGAGGCAGGAAGATCACTTGAGCCCAGGAGGTTGAGGCTGCAGTAAGCTGTGATTGTGGGGCTATACTTCAGCCTGGGCAAGACCCTGTCTCAAAAAAGAATGAAAATAAAATAAAAATGTTCTTCATGAATGAACTATGAGGTTCAAGGTCTTACAAAGAAATGTTTCTATGTATCTCAGACCTTTCACAAAATCAAACAGCCTTGTGGTACTTATCTCACTATAACCTGTTTTAAGTTGGACTAAAAATGTAGTTTAATTAAAAAAAAAAAGAAAGAAAGAAAATGGTAATGTATTCCACATTCCCCTGTCCCTTGATATTTATAATTTTCTTCCAGTGGAAAAAAGAAATTTGGAAACCGGGTGGCAGGTGGGACTGAGTGCAGCCCAGTGTGGGCACCCAGCGGGTGGCCTCAGGGGCAGCTCAGTATCTACGTCCCCCAGGAAGCCCGGCTTCACGGTTAGGACTCTGGCATGGAGAGCGGGTCTCTGATGAAGATACTCACATGTGGCCACATAGTCAGGTGCTCTGGAATGAAGATGACAAGCCTGAGTGCAAATGCCTAACATGCTTCCGATGATAATTCCATCACGGCATGTGAAAACAAAGAATGGCGACTGAGTTTCAGAATAAACTTTTCTCTCATGAGTTCTGCTAATCGTCCAGTTTAGGAAACTGAATCAGTAATGCTCTACTGTGGCTAAACACTGGAATCTTCTGTGGGAGGCTTTGAGAAGCCCCGAATTCCCCCAGCCCAGCTGAAGCAGCCCCTGGGGCAGCCCCAGGCGAGTTCCACTCATAGCAAGCTGAGGGCTACAGGACTTCGCAGGCTGTTCTGTAGGAAACAGGCTAAGCAGTGGGTGAAATGCAACCAGCTGGAGAAAAGTCAAGTGGAAAGAGGCCGCTTAGGCAGGAGAAGCGCACCCTCTGACCCACTGAGAAGTGACTGCAGGTCGACACAGAAGATCTACCTAGCCTCAGGTAGGACCCAGATGCCCAAGGGCCACCCACGGCCCTTGCAGGATTTGTGAAGTGCTCCAGGGTCCACTTGCTGGGCTGGTTTAAAGCCACAGACACAGACCCTCTGCTCCTTATCTAAGGAGCAAGGAGCCCCCTAGACAGACAGAAGGCTGTTTCTGCTGAGAGCAGGCCCTGTGCTCACACCCACTCATCTTAAACAGGACTTGCAGCCACCACGCCCCAGTTGTTTGCTTCTGGAGGAGATGAGAAAGACAGTGTGGGGCCATGGCTGGTTTTCCAAAACAAACAGGGGCTGCTGCTGCCTCCTCCTTACATAGCAAACAAGAAGCCACCGGGTGGACCAAGACAAGGCTGGAGGCCAAGAGGCACCTCTGCCTCTAAACAAGCAGTTTCCAGTCTGTGTCCCAAGAGCCCCAGATGGGATCTGTGGAGCCCCCGGCGGGTGTGGGGGCTTCTGTGGCCAGTGCACTCCATGCTTAGGGCTTACACTTTCAAAGAGAAAAGGGCTCCCTCTACTAAAACACACACACACACACACGCACAACAAAAATCCACACAGATGTGCATGGGGGGACTGTGTAATAATGACCGCTCTATCCAAAAATGCTAAGCTCACCCTGCTACCCGATGCTGTCTGCAGCTTCCCTTAGGAAAGGCCATCGCAGAGAGATTTGTGGAGTCCCCACTTGGCGTGCAAAGTGCACGGCGGAGTCACATTCAACCTCCAAATACCCACTCGGCGTTCATGCCGTGTTTGGTGGGCCCAACAGTTCTTGAGCCACAGTCAATCAGAAGGATCCTCAGAGACGTCAAGGAGGAAAAGTGACAAGTGACTACAGGGACGGCAAGTGCGACCGTCCCCAAAACAATCCTCTAAAATGCCCACGGGGACTTGTGGGCTTGCCACATGGCCAAGTGACAGCAGAGCCTCGTTCTCTTTCCCACATTTGCTCCCCACCCCGCAGCTTTCTTTACACGTCTCTTCACGAGGCCACAGAGAAAGTGCTTGCCACGTGACATAATTTAGCAGTTGTCTGAAAAGGAGTGGAGGTCAGGGGCCCAGTGGTCACTCTGGGAAAGGAGACATCCAGGGTGTCCAGCCAACCTCGCGGGGCACTCTCCCCGCTGACCCTGACCCAAATGTAATAGCAGGCCTGCCGAAAGGGGGTGCCACGCAAGCGCGGCCAGCACGTGCCCGGTCGTGGTCATCTGAAGCATCATCCTCAGCCTGAAACAAGGCCTGCCAGTGCCTTTACTTACGTAACTGGCTCCTTGACAGCAAGTTCGTAAACAGCCTTTCTTAGAAGGGCCGGAAAAGGAAAGAGAGAAGCTATACCCAGAAGCCACGGCTAGTTTTATGGGTCAGTTACTGCACCAGAAGAAAGGGCCTGTGGTCTTGATTCAGAGCAGGTGGCCGGCTTCAGTATCATCAGAGAGGGGCCACAGTCTTTTGGACACTGACTGGGACATGATTTGTTTAAATGTGAATTCAGTAGTACAGATTTTAAAGCATTTTGGTTAAATTAGTCACTGCCTGCAATCTCCTTAAAATCCAAGAACCCAGATGCATGAGACATAATTTTTCCCTTTTCTAATATTTCAGCCACCACAAATAAATTTCCCCAGTCAATAAAAAAGTGAGACGCATGTATAGTACATTAATCCTTTAAGCCATTTGATTTAAAAGGTAGGGAGAGCAGCCCCTCACACATGCCGGAGGGAGCCCTCTCCCAGAGGAGGCCCTGTGTCTGTAGAAGGTTAAACCTGATTTAGAGGCCAGGCATGGTGGCTCACGCCCGTAATCCCAGCACTTTGGGAGGCCGAGGTGGGTGGATCACCTGAGGTCAGGAGTTCAAGATCAGCCTGGCCAACATGGTGAAACCCTGTCTCTACTAAAAAATATAAAATTCAGCCAGAGGTAGTGATGGGTGCCTGTAATCCCAGCTACTTGGGAGGCTGAGGCAGGAGAATCGCTTGAACCTAGGAGGCGGAGGTTGCAGTGAGCCAAGATCGTGTGCCACTGCACTCCAGACTGGGTGACAGAGTAAGACCTTGTCTCAAAAGAAAACAAAAAACCAAACCAAACCAAACCAAACCAAAACAAAAACCCTGATTTAGAAAGAGAACAGCTTACAACTTCAATGATTAAACTCAAATTTAAAATGCCTGCTGTGTCTTGGTGTGGTCAGCTAAGCAGCAGCAACGTGAGGAGCTTCTACAAGGATCGAGGATGGGAAGGGTAGGGGACAGGAGGCTCAGGTGCCAGGGGTGGCAGAGCCTGCACTGAGGGCTCCCCACTGCAGATGACAAGGCAGATTAACTTAGCATTTCTGTGTCCCGAATTCCTCATCTGTGACACGGGGGAAGGGGAGATGCCTCTTTCTGTTACCTGCTTCTTCCTTACCTTTTCTTGGTCGCATGATGTCAGTTTTCTGTGTGCACCTCATGTGGCCAAGCCACCATGCGCCCCTCACCCTGACACCCTCTGTGCTCAGGCACCTGCAGACTCTCCAGTCTCTCACAGCTCTGTTCCAACACTGTCTGCCTAGGGAAGCCTACCCAAGGCCAGCCGAAAATAGAGCCTGCTCAGTCTGTCTTCCTTGTACTTGGCACCGCTTGGGGGACGTCTCTGCTTGCTTTCCGTCTGCACCAGCACCACCCCCCACACCTGGAATAGTGCCTGGGACATTGAAAGCTGCAGAGCTGCTGAATGAATGAATTGGTTAAGTGTAAAATCCAAAGAAAGCCAATAAGGGCAAACTCAAATTTTACTGAAGAAATTCAATGAGACCTAATTTTTTTAAGACCTGGATGTTTGTGACACACGTCACATAGGCAGAGGGACAGAGAGCTGACGAGGTTCAAAGGAGTTTTCCTGCAGCTCCGACATTCTAGGAAGTGTGTGTGACTTACCAGAGGCCTGTTCTTTTCGGTCTTCAAGATTTGCTTCTGGAGTCTCAATCTGTTTGTACCATTCTCAGAGCCTTTTGAGTGCTGGGGAAAAAAAAAAGTTTCATTAGAGCAATACTGATTCAACAGCTAGAAATTAAACCTGGCTTTACTGTAGCAAGGATACTTACTATTGTCCCAAAAAAGCTACCAAGAGGACATAAGACAACTGATTTAAACAGAGTAATGGTTGGTCTCAACACTCCAGACTCTCAGATAATAGAATGTGAAAATCAAATCCTCTCTTGAAGGAAGGGCTAAGACAGAGGTGTAACCAAATGTAAAAATATCCATTAACTTTTCTTAATGGCTGTGAGATTGTTTCAATGGTTTTGAAATGAAAAGGCACAGAGCCATCTTTCTGTTTAACATGTGAGGAACACCTGCCCTCCCTAGGCCAGTCGATTGCTCCTGCAGGAAGAAAACCCTCCCTACGGAAGGAGAGTGTGGCTTGCTCAACAGCCCCAGAATGTGCACCTGCTGCTAGGGGGTAGGGATGTGGAAGGACTGCGCTGAGAGCACCAAACCTCAAAATCATTTCCGAATTATCTCCTGTTACCAAGTGAAAAGTGAAGAAATGAAGGCAGTTTCTTGGGCACTAGAATAAACGTACCATTTCCTAATCATTATTTCTATAGGGCTCTATGTAGAACCCCTTTTGAAGATAATTAACGGTATAAAAATAATTGTTGAAATTCTCTAATGATAAAATTTCATTTTCTTTAAGAAATAGTCTAAGCAAACTTCCTTTAAAATAAGGAATTAGTCTGTACTTAGAAAGATGTTATTCATTCACTCTAGTACAAATCATAACAAAACAATTTCTCAGGCTTAGAGAGGCCCAGGCGATTTAGGTTTCTGGCACTAGTGCTGGATCCATTTGAGAAGAAAAAACCACCAGGCTCGCACGCCACCTGTGAGATCTGCAAGTAGAGATCTACAAGGCCTCCAAATGGCGGGAAACACAGGGAAGACAGAGCATGGGTTAAACTTCGTTCAGATGCACAGTTAGATCCCACCCTTTACATTTCAAGGCATTTCCCCTGAAAAGGTTTCTGAAGGTTAAGAAAAACTACTGATCTTATTACCTGAAAATGTAACAAACTATCTTTAAAAATACATTTGTTTTGTGCTCAGATGGAGCACAAAGCCTGCCAGGCTAGGGGTGATGATCTGGCCGGTTCATCCTCCAACCGTTCCAGGCAGAAGCAGAGATGGGCGCCTGCTCCCCAGCATTTGGGCCCCCCGCAGCGTGCACAGGCCGCCAGCATTACCTGGGCCCTCTTCTTTCTGCTTTTCAGCCAGGAACGTGGGTCCTCAGGTAAAGCCTATCAAACAATTCCTTTTCAGTTTGATGTGGTCAGCTAAGCAGAAATAATGTTAGGAAATGCTAGGAAGTCTCCTGAAAGGCAAGGGGCCTGTCCCTAATTTCCTTTCCCTCCTTCCTGCTGGCTGGAATACAGATGTAATGGCTAGAGCTCCAGCAGCCACTGACCAATCATTCACTCATTCATTCAACAAATAATTATTAAGCATCAACTCTGTGCCAGGCACTGTTCTAATTGGTTGGAATATATCACCTTTGGCATGAAGCCATGCACAGGGGAAGAACGAAAAGACAAGAGGTGTCCGTGTCCCTGACACTGAACACACATACCCCGTATCATCCTGGGCTGGCTCTCTCTAGATTTCTTGAATAGAATAGAGAAATACCTTCCAATCTGGTTTTAGTCACTGCCTGTGGGCTTTTCTATTGCTTGCTGCTGAACACAACCCCAACTAATATGAAGATATTAATAAAAAGCATTAATTTTGGCACAACTGATACAGGGTTTTGGACCCAATGAGGTCCTAGATTAGGGAACAAAATAGATATCCTAAACCTAAGTAACCTAGAAATCAAATATAGATCAAAAGAACAAGTCCCCATGGCTCTTCAATAGCACAGGCCAGAAGCATAAAGAGACACATTCTTATTAGCACCCTCAGACTCAAGGCAAATGGTAAAGGATTGAATACTCTCTTTCATATTCATTGTGATTCATTTGAAACAAAAACTAATTAGAAAAATCAAATCTGGATCCGATCAAGGTTTCCAGTTTACAGGAGATATAGGGGATAGAGAAAACGTGGAACACACCCCAGGCACAAGGTCAGCAAAGCCTCAAATGTGGGAAACTTGGCAGAAAAAAATGACCATTTTTTATTTTGACAAAAATAATTCAAAGGAGAATAACACCAAACCAAAAAACCAAACACTGAGGTCTTATAAATTAGAAGAGGCTTAAGAGGCATATTAAATTCACCAATCACAAGAAGTGGACCTTGCCTAGGCCTTGCTTAAACACGGTGCAAAATCGTTTATGAGACAATCAGCAGATCTGACCACTGAGTAGTTGTGTGATAACAAAAAGGATTATAGATTTAAAAAATTTATAATAGCATTGTTGAGACAGAATTCACATACTGTACCATTCACTTATTTAATGTTCACAATTCAGGGGTTTTTAATTCAGAGTTTTGCAACCATCACTAAAATTTGAGAACATTTTCATCACCTTCAAAAAACCCCATACCCATTAGCAGTCATCCTCCCTTTCTTCCCACCCTAGTGCCTGACAACCACTCATCTGTTGTCTCTAGGTTTGCCTATTCTGGACATTTCATATGAATGAAATCATATAATATGTGACCTTTTGTGACTGGTTTCTTCTGCTTAGCATAATGTTTTTTGATGCTATTGTAAATGAAATGGTCTTAGTTTCATCTTCGGATTGTTGATTGCTAGTTTATAGAAATACAACTGATTTTTGTATACTGGTCTTGTTTTCTGCAACCTTGCTAACTTGTTAATTCACTCTAACCATTTTTTTTGAGGACTCCTTATGATTTTCTATATAAAAGATCATGTCATCTGCAAAGAGAATTAGTCTTACTTCTTGTCCAATCTGCGTGCCGTTTATATCCTTTTCTCGCCTATCCTGCCTGCAGTACGATGGTAAACAGAAGTGGCAAGAGCAGGCCTCCTCGTCCTGTTCCTGATCTCGGGGGAAAGCATCTGCTTCACCATTAAGCTCTGAGGTGTGGGTTTCATTAGATGCCTTTTGTCAGGTTCAGGAAGTTGCTTTCTGTTCCTAGTTTGTTGAGTGTTTTCACATGAAAGGGTGTTGGATTTTGTCCAGTGTTTTTCCTGCTTATACTAAGATGATCATGCAGCTTTTGTCCTTTATCCATTCATATGGAGTATTACATTAACATTACCTGTTATACCAACTGTGTATTCCTGGGATAAATCCCACTTGATTATGGTACATAATCCTTTTGTAGGTGGCTGAATTCAGGTTGCTGGCATTGAGTTTTGCATCTACACTCATAAAAGATACTGGTGTACAGTTTTCTTAAGAGGTTTTAGTCTTTTGTTATTACGATAATACCTCATAGAATGAATTAGGAAGTTTCCTCCTACTTTTATTTTTTGAAAAAGTTTGTGAGCAATTAGTATTAACTCTTCTTTCAACGTTTGGCAGAATTTACTAGTAAAGCCATCTGGTCCTGGGCTTTTCTTTGAGTGAAATTTTAAAATTAACAATTCAACTTCTTTACTTGTTTTAGATCTATTCAGATTTCCTCTCTCTCTTGAGTCAGTTTTGGTAGTTTCTGTCCTATGAATTTTTCTATTTATTCTAAGTTTTCTAATTTGTTGGCATATAGTTCCCTCATAATCTATTTTATTTTGGTAAAGGTGGCAGAAATGCCACCTTTCCTGGTCCTGATTTTGGTTATTTGAGTCTTCCTTTATTCTTGGTCAGTCTAGGTGCAGAATGATCAATTTTGTTGATCTTTCCAAAGAACCAACTTTCGGTTTCATTGATTTTTTTTCTACTATTTTTCTATTCTTTGCCATTGGTTTTTAAGTGTGATAATGGTATATCACATTTTGTTTTACATAAAAGGGTCCTTATATTTTGGAAACATACTGAAGTAGTCAGAGACAAAATATTAAGATGATTGCTATTTGCTTGCAAAATACATCAGCAGGAGATGGGAAGGGGCAGTATTAGAAGGGGCGTTGATAGAGTCAGATTGGCCAACTGTTGGAAACCTGGGTGATGGGGTACAGAGGAGTTCATTATACTGTTATTTTTACCTTTTTATATGTTTAAAGTCTCCATAACAAAAACTTTGAAATATTGGAAAAAATTAGAACTTTATCCTAAAAATAACACTTCCACATGGGAACTTCCCAGAACAAGTCAGCATATCTGAAATCTCTTACAAATGCATTTTGCGCCCATTTGTGATAAAGGGAAGATACTACAAGACAGCAGCTGTTGGGACATTGGCCACACTGCCCTCAGCTCCCTCGGGAAGGCCTGTGACAAGGGTCTTGTCAGTGTCCTGCACAGAGCAGGTAACATTCCTGCAGGAAAAAGAACTTTGGGGCTGTTTGCAGAAGCTGATGAAATATCCCCAGATATCAGTCATCTCTCCCTCTGTGACCAGCCAACACGGAGAGGAAAGAGGATGAGAAGCTGTTTCTCTGGACCATCTGCCCCATGGCACGTCGGGGACACCTGGGCACCATGGGATCTCAGTGAACTGCTCGGAGAGGATTTGAACAAAAAGAATGAAACACAGGCTTTGGCCCCAAACTCATACACACAAAAGAGCAGAAGCAAAGCCCCTCGCTTAGATCTCAGTGAACTGCTTGGAGAGGATTTGAAAAGGGAGAATGAAACACAGGCTTCAGCCCCAAACTCGTACATACAAGGAGCAGAAGCAAGGCTTCTCGCTTAGATGCGTTCTCATATTCCTAAAGCTGTGTGTGAGGAAGACCCGCCCTCCCCCAAACCCCCTGCACGCCTGCTTCCTATCCTCAGGCTTGGCTGCCCCTGGGTGGGAAAAGCTCTTCTTAGAGGGCAGAAGATGTTCCAGGGCGGAAGGTGTGTGCTGAAGTTCTCCCCAGTCTCGAGACGGGTGATCCAGGCAGCTTTAAGCTACTTCACAGCACAACTGTACAAGCTTGGAAACTGAAATTCATGCTCGTGGCAGGAACACGGTTTTTAAAAACATTTTAAAATATCAACTATAGTTTTAAAAACATCATATGGTGTTTGACCTTCCTGAAGGCACTGGTTTGCAACTTTCATTTTGTTTCTTTGTTTTTGTCATCAAGTATCAGAACCCTTCTTTCCGTATGAATCATACCCAGGAGCCCGACGTATTAAGACAGAAAGAGGACTCCGGCTCCCTCTCCTGCACGAGGCCCGGTGGTGCTCCGGGCGCCAGGACCCAGAGATGATCCAGGCCAGAGGGGCTCACACCTTTCTGTGAGGGTAACAGAGATCGACCAGATGAACTGGTGAGGATTTCACATGGGGTGACACGGAGCCACTGGACTGTGTTATGCAGGGGCTGATGTGCTCTGACATCTGTTTCAGGACAGTCTCCGCAAGTGAGGTGTGAAGAAGAGATTCTGGGGAGTAAAGTGCATCGTTCTAGGAAGCTGATGAGCAGTGGCTCGGAGGAGAGCTGACGGTGGAGACGGGGACCAGGGTGTGATGAGCAGTGGCTCGGGGGAGAGCTGACGGTGGAGACGGGGACCAGGGTGTGATGAGCAGTGGCTCGGGGGAGAGCTGACGGTGGAGACGGGGACCAGGGTGTGATAGGCAGTGGCTCGGGGGAGAGCTGACGGTGGAGACGGGGGCCCGGGTGTGATGGGCAGTGGCTCGGGGGAGAGCTGACGGTGGAGACGGGGGCCCGGGTGTGATGAGCAGTGGCTCGGGGGAGAGCTGACGGTGGTGATGGGGGCCCGGGTGTGATGAGCAGTGGCTCGGGGGAGAGCTGACGGTGGTGATGGGGACCAGGGTGTGATGAGCAGTGGCTCGGGGGAGAGCTGACGGTGGAGACGGGGACCAGGGTGTGATGAGCAGTGGCTCAGGGGAGAGCTGACGGTGGAGACGGGGACCAGGGTGTGATGAGCAGTGGCTCGGGGGAGAGCTGACGGTGGAGACGGGGACCAGGGTGTGATGGGCAGTGGCTCGGAGGAGAGCTGACGGTGGAGATGGGGGCCCGGGTGTGATGAGCAGTGGCTCGGGGGAGAGCTGACGGTGGTGATGGGGGCCCGGGTGTGATGAGCAGTGGCTCGGGGGAGAGCTGACGGTGGTGATGGGGACCAGGGTTTGATGAGCAGTGGCTCGGGGGAGAGCTGACGGTGGAGACGGGGACCAGGGTGTGATGAGCAGTGGCTCGGAGGAGAGCTGACGGTGGAGATGGGGGCCCGGGTGTGATGGGCAGTGGCTTGGGGGAGAGCTGACGGTGGAGATGGGGACCAGGGTGGTAGAGGTGGAGGAGGTGAGTGTGTTTCCATTCCACACCCCCTCACAGAGCAGAACTGACAGAACATGGCCAAGGATGGGGTGCGGGGCTGAAAGGGCATCGGGCTGGCTTCTCGGGTCTGGCCTGTCCACAGGGTGGACAGCAGCTTCCTGACTGAGACAGGGGATGCTGGGGGATCAGTGTGTTCAGGGGTAAAATCAAGAGATCTCTGGTCGTGTTGTCTGAAGGACACCCAGACATCTCCGTGGGAAGGTTGAGTGGCGGTGAAATCTCAGATTGTGGAGTTCAGGGGAGGGGTCACTCTGGGGACAGCATGGGGACTCGACATCAGCGCACCTGGGGGCGCTAAAAAGCCCGGGCGTGCTCTCCTGCAGGGAGCGGGCAGACAAGGAGAGAGGAGGCCATGAAGCAGCCTGGGGGCACCCCCACATCTGGGGTCTGACACTCGGCACAGATGTGACTAGCATGTTAGCCCTGGGAGGAGAGCCTTTCCCAGAGGGAGGGAAGCATCAGGTCAGATGCGGGTGACAGGTCCAGCAGGGTGAGGCCGGAGAGCTGACCTCCCCATGTGGCCAGGTGATGTTGCTGGGACCTGGATGGGCTGTTACCATGGGGTGGCGGTGGCCTGCAGAGAGGAGGGATGTCATGCCAGTGGAGATGGGGAGTGGGGCAGCTGGGAGCAGGCATGAGAGCCAGAGGAACTTCCTTCCAAGACAGCCATCAGTACTACATGAGTGTGCCAGGAATGATATTTGGGGCAGGGGGTGTGTCTGCAGGAGACAAGCCCTGGGCCATGAGAGGGAGGGGACTGGTACCACGGGAGGGCTGGCCTTAGCCAGGTGGGAAAGTGGCCAGTGGTGACTGGCCGTGGGCAGAGGCAGCTAGGGCAGGGCTCATTCACGGCAGCTGACACGATTAGCAATCTTGCCTGCAGGGCCTACACTGGCTGAGCTGGGCAGGGGTAAAGAAGGGAAGGAATGGCGTGCTGGGCAGACCTCTCAGCCACCTGAGATGTGTAGCCACCAACTTAAGTGATGGCAGCCAGCTGACATGTGCATTTTTCCTCAGTCACGCTGAGGCCCCTGGGGAAGCCAGGAGGTCTCCACCTCTGAGGAGGCCTGGCCAGGACCCAGCCTTTGGTTTCCCTTAGCATGAAGCCCTCCATCTGGACGGCATCGAACCTCTTGTCTGGGTTTTGTTGATAAGGTTATTATCAGCAAAACCCAGAACAGAATATTCTCTATTCCTAGAACTGCCAATATTTTGAGGGTGGGACTTCTGTCTACCCTGTGTGTTTCTGTCTGACACCACAAAGGCAGGAGCAGGCTGGGGAAGTGGTCAGAACACTTGGCAAACTGCACACTGTTCTAGAAGAGGACAAGAAAACAGGGTCCTTACCGTCAGCAGGGTGGAGGAGCACCTGACGTCCTTCGGATCTGAAAGAGTAAACATGAGTCCAGGCTGAGCAGGTCTACCACCATGGCAATGCCAAGTAAGCTACGGGACCCCAGGGCAGGGCCACACGGGAGCACCGGTGGTGAAACTGGACTGTATGCGGGATTCACGTTAAATGAGTGGATGTGAGCTGCTCGTGCCACAAAAACAAAAGCGGGCGGCTGTGAGTTGCGATGGCTGTTAACTTGCTTCACTTTACTAGTAACCTTTTTACTCTCTCTATGTATCTGTAACATCATGTTGTATACCTTAGATACACACAATAAAATTTAATAAAACATAAGATGCCATCTGATACCTTTACTAAATTGGCATTGATTTCAGAAAAAAGCCATTGCCATAGCATGGCAGGTGAGGGCAAGGGCACAGCTTGGCTGGCCCACCAGCGACCCCACACATGCCCCTGCCTGTCCCCAGTCACCCGGCCTGGCACCCCACTTGTGTGCAAGGTGGGTACGGCAGATCACCGCCAGCCAATGCCAACACTGTGAACACGAACGCTACTTTAAATATGGAAAATACTTCCCAGCGTGGCCAATAATCACAAGCAGAGCATGCAGACGCCGTGTGGACAAGCCCATGATTGACATTCAGAGGACAAGCCCCAGAAGGAAAGCAAAACCAGGAAAAGCACAGCAGGGGAGCAAGGCTGGAAGAATGTCTGTAATGAGGTACTTCATGTTATGAAATTCATTAGAAATAAAAATGAGTGGAGATAAAACATCTATCTTGATACGGAACAAACATCTTTATGTAAACACCAGGAAGGCAGGAAACTTGAAAAGGAGCAGAACCAGAAGTGAGGCTTCAGCCTGTCCTTCACAGACGCCAGCGACCTGCCCTGAGCAAGGTGGGAACCCAGAGTCAGCCCCAGGGCTCTAGGTGCCGCGGGAAACCAGCCCGACTGCTTCTCGCTCCATCTCTGCAGCCCCCCTGACTACCCAGCACCTTTATCACCTTGGATGAAACTGGTTACTGGCTTGCAACCCAAGCTGAGCTCCAGGGCTGCAGGCTTCCCACGGCCACGTCCATCCCACACAACACAGGGGGACGTCATGGAGAGGCATGCAGCCGCCGAGCACACTCCTGCTGGCCTCGAGGCCCCGCCCATGCCATAGGGCCAGGTGGGTCTGCACCCAGAGGTCCGCGGCTGGCTGCGGGATATGCTGCCCTCCTGTCCTGGGCACAGCCCACAGGGCGAGGCCACTGACCAAGGACACGTGGTCGGCATGCTGGGCAGTCCCAATGGTCCACCTGTGATGTGCGATCACCAATTTAAAGGACATCAGCCAACTCACCCCATTTGTATCCACTCACAGTGTGATGCCCCCAGGGGCAAGCCAGGGGGTCCCTCTGATATGGCTCTTCCAGGACTTTCACCTTGAGAGACTTGAGCACACATGTCCCTTGGCTGGGACACATTTGAGAACAGCTTCATAAAGGAGACTTAGAGAGGCCTGAGAAGGGAGCAGGGGACGCCCTGTCCTTTGGGGCTCACCCTGGGCAGGAAACAGGAGTGAAGGCGTAGCAGAGAAAGCCATATCCTCTGTTGATCACAAGAATGGCACGTCTGATGCCTTTAGTACCTGCCCAGGGTCAGTGATTCGGGACCAGGAGGGGCAGAAACAAACCAAGGGGTGCTTGATGTTTTCTCCCTATCTGCAAAGAGCTCCCGTTCTCAGACTCAGCATCCAGCCACTGTTGTCACAGCTGGGTCTCGTCATTCAGACACAGTGTACCTCCCAGGCACGAGGGGAAAGAGTGTCAGACAGATTCCCTGGGCGCGAGGTTCTGGTAGCTTGGTTTTGTTTGGCTGGAGATGAAGCATGCAGCCCTCCTGTAGGTGAGCGGGCCTGTGGCCAGAGAGGACCCAGCGACAGCGGGCATCTGGCTCACTGCTATCTGCCCAACTTGGATCAGGGAGGCTTATTCACAAGAGCCGAGCCCTCTCCGCTTACAGAGACGAGCATCAACACAGGGCCCCGAATGCCTGGAGCGGACGCTGAGGTCCCGGCCACTGAGCAAGCTCCTTTCCCTTCCACACGTCCTCTTCTCCCCAGAGCCAGCCCCTTTCCAGTAGAGGAAGGGAACAGGAGGCTCCGTGGACTCCACCCTCAGGCAGGAGACACCCAGGGGCCCCTGTGCGCTAACAGAGAGGCCCATTGTTCTCTGGGTGGCTGGTGTCTCAAACACCTGGACAGCAGGGCACAGACCTCCAGGTTCTAGGAATCAGAGCAGAGGAAAACTGGTGGCGGAGACGGCCTTTCTCAGAACTACAGTGACACACCAGCCAGAGCTGAAAGCCACAAGTTGGCCCACTGGTGAGGGAGCCAGAGCCCCACCCATCCCACAAGGTCCCTGCTCGGGCTGTCCAGGGTGTGGCCAAAGGCTTACTCAGCCTCTGCAGAAGGGGGAAAAGGGGAGCTGAGTGCAGCCCAGGGCCCCCACTTGCTGCTCACAGCAATGGGTGTGTGTCTGAACACTCCTCATCTGAATGTTTATTTCCATTTTCACCAACAGAGAAGTGTGAGATGAGAGTCTCCGAACTTGCAGAGTGGCCGGATGATGGTTATCTTAAAAATTAAAAGGTTAGCTTTTGCAAGACATAAAAAGTGAGCAACTAAATGGAATATGGATTAACTTCTGCATGCAGAGTTGAAGTGATACGCAATGCCCAGCACGGCTGGAGGGAGCTGTCTCCTGCCGTATGGTTTCACTGTGCTTTAAACTCAATCGAAGAACTAAGTGTTGAGTACAGCTTATCAGAGTGGCTGGCAGGAGTCGAGCCCCTGTCATGTGACTGCTGGGGCCACCCGGGGGTCTCTATTCTTGCTGTAACTGTCCTGAGTCTTCTCAGCACCAGAGCCTGCCGGATCTCTACTTCAAAAATGAATTTCAAACTCAGTTAAATCAAAAGTTTGCTACTGAATCTGAAATGGAATAAGGGATTTGATTTTCCGAGAGATACCTTTTACCCAGTTAAGATATTAAGTAAGTCTTTTATAACACTGTCCAAGATATATCTTATCAGAAGGCAAAGAGCTGACTGGGTCCAATTCAGGTTTCGGTGGCAAGATGGGCGTGAGAGGGAACAGCCTGTGGGGAAATGGAAGACTCCCAGGCACCAACGCCTGATGCTGAGGCAAGGGAGGGCAGGAGGAAGGAATGTAGACACGGGTCACTCCAGAAATCGGGGGAGAGTAGAAAATCCAGCAAGACCAGGAGAGAACCGGCTCCCCAAGGAAGTCTCCCTGACGAGAAGAGCACTGAGGCAGCCACGGGCAAACAGGGCGCCTGGCCACGCAGCTCTCACACTCGTCCCTGAGGCCCACCCGAGCAGGGAAACCCGAGGCCTCCCTTGGTGGGCGGTCTCCAAGGCCACGTGCACTTACGTTCAATGAGGAAGAGAAAGCACACTATCCCCATGGCTGCCACGATGGCCCCAGGCACAACGAAGGACAGGCCCCAGCACGTGGACACCCAGTAGCCAGCGATCAACGACCCCAAGATGTTGCCTACGGAGGTGTGGGAGTTCCAGACCCCCATAATCAAACCTCTCCTGCAACACAACAAAACAGAAGACAGAAGATGGAGCTGAGAAGTGGAAACGAGTCCAGCAGTGCAGGGCACAGCAGTGTCTGTAAAGCAGGCAGTCAGCGCAGAATCAACGAGGACCGTGCAGACTCCGCTTCCGTGGCATGCAGGACCCACGATGCTCACGAGAGCTGATCTGTTTATGTGGCCTCAGGCTGTGCCATCACCCATTCCACCTCTCGCTCTGAGCGCATTGTGTACTCAAGAAGAAAGAGGCCTTTCTCTGAAAGTCTTGGAAGGCCTGAAATTAAAATTTGTGCCTCTACAATCAATTAATACAGATAGTCACTTGATGAACTGTCATTTGAACAAAACTCATGGAGGTACACAGCAGGTGAATAAGGCACAGTATCTAAGACTTAAGACCTGATGACGCCAGTGTTCCCGTTTTAGCTTCTGCATCTTGTTTGGTATCTTCTACCAGAAATAAGCCTTTGGCCTGGCTGAGCTGAATTTTACACAGCCATTTACAAATAAATCTGGACTCGCCAGAGGCTGGGTCCCAGCTCTGCTACTTTGGTGCTGTGTGCTGGGTGACTCAGGTCGGGACTTCCCAAACTCCCATGTTAACATGTAGCTTCGGCTTCAAAAGGCCTGGGGCAGGGTCCTGGACTCTGCATTTCCCACAACACCCGGGAGTCCAGATGCAGCTGTCAGAGGAGCCGTCGAGTGACACAGACTCCACCAGGCACACAGTGGGAGGGAGGAGCGCCCCTGTCTCGTGGGACACAGGCCATCTGAATTTCAGCAATTCAAGCCCCAGAGGTTTCAGCCATCTTATTTTAAAGAGGATACTAAAGTGTTTTTGCTGTAATTGGTCTACAAAAAAACTCAAAGTAAAATGGTCTAGTTTTCATCTGCTATTGGAAACAGGGCTGCTTTTCCTCACCTTCCTTTTCCAAACCAGTTGCCGAGGCAGGTGACGACACTGGGCCAGCCGGTGGTCTGCACCAGCCCGTTGATGACCTGCGGGAGAGGCGAAAGGAGAGACTGACCCACGGGAAGCAGGCCTGGGAGAGCACCGCAGGGAGGCGCACGGGGCTTGCCCCGCTCACACAAAGAGGGGGGTATGACAGCCAGAGATGGACTGTCAATTGTATACTTATATACCGTTTAAACTACATATGTATTTTTAAACCATGTACACAGGTATCCATATATTTTTCAAAATAAAAGTAATGCATGTCTGTTGTGGAAATTTTAGAATAAGTAGAGAAAAGCAAGGAAAGAAATCCCAGGCAGAACCCCACCACCAGGAGATCACACCTCATAACAGTGTGGGGCCAAGCTTTACAGTCTCTTTTGAATCTAAAAACTTCATAGAAAGAGGCTGGGTGCAGTGGCTCATGCCTGTAATCCTAGCACTTTGGGAGGCCGAGGCGAGAGGATCTCTTAAGTTCAGGAATTTGAGACCAGCCTGGGCAATATAGAGACCCCCTTGTCTACAAAAAATTAAAAATTAGCCAGGTGTGGTGCACATCTGTGGTTCAAACTACTCAAGAAGCTGAGGTGGGAGGATTGCTTGAGCCTGGGAGGTCAAGGCTGTAGTGAGCTGTGATTGCACCACTGCACTCCAGCCTGGGCAACACAGTAAGGCCCCATCTCAAAAAATAAATAAATGCAAACTTTTTAAAGAGAGAAAAGCTTTCTTCTCTTTATAGAACTGTTTATAGAATTGTACGATAAACATGGCTTGTGAATTGCATGTTTTCCCTCACCAGGCCATGGAGAAGGTACTGTTGTTCATCATTCTCTGGAATGAACACAGCCTTGACTTCACGCCTGGACAAAGTATCTCCTTCTAAAGAATCCCTGACTTGAGTTTCATGAAGGGACTTGGGGAATGTATTGCTGAGGACGCTCTAGCATCCTGAGACTCGGGGGTGGCTCTACAAGACTGCAGGAAACCAGGGCCAGCCTGGCACCTCCGACCACCTCACTGCAGCAAGCCAGCTCTCTAGAGCAGGGTCTCCAAACCCAGGCACAGACTAGTCCTGATCCGTGGCCTGTTAGGAACCAGGCCACACTGCAGGAGGTGAGTGGTGGGAGGGCGAGCATTGCCACCTGAGCTCCACCTCCCATCAGATCAGTGGCGGCCATTAGATTCTTATAGGAGCGCGACCCTGTTGTGAACTGCACATGCCAGGGATCTAGGTTGTGTGCTCCTTATGAGAATCGAATGCCTGATGACCTGAGAGGGAACAGTTTCATCCCCAAACCATCCTCCTCTCCCCAACCTTGGTCCCCGGTGGAAAGACTGTCTTAAAAACTGGTCCCTGGTGCCAAAAAGATAGGGAACTGCTGCTCTAGAAGACACCTGGGAGCTGCTGGTCTACCTATTGCTGCCTCTGGGCTGACCGGGCTGGGCCTTCACTCCAGAAACATGCTGGGACTCTGGAAAATTGTTTTCTCCTCCCTTCTAATTTTCTATATTACTACACAAGTGTGAACTGCTTTTGTAATTAAAATAGCCAAACTTTTCAAGTGTTATGGCAAATCTTCAAAGCAAAATTAAATACAATTTGCCTTGATGGTTTTAATTATTCCCCTGAGCTATCTGGGGAGCCCCCGAAGCATCACAAAGCCTGAGATGAGCATCATTATTTCCCATTGTTTTCCTCGGCTGCTGAATATTGATCCATAGCACTGCTGGGAAAGGCAGAAGCCAGGAGACTCCGGAAGGGCTCCAGCTCCAAGGGCAAGCCAGTATGGGCTGCCCTCAGGCCTTCTCCCCTTCTAGCACCTTCAGGATCTCTCCTGTTCTCTCCACTGACTGCCTCATACCCCCTCCTGCTGCCTGACTCCAAAGTCGGCCCTTCCTTCCACCCTTGCATCCCTCTGTAGAGTCCTCAGGTCTCCCCCCTTTTTCTCTCACTGTGACCTGACCAGCTGCATGTTTTCCTTTGTAGGCTGGAACCCAAGTTGGCCCCTGAACACTCCTAGGCACTGACAAAAGTGTTTCAGTTGCTGACTCAAAACATGGAAAGAAACTAGCCCTGGCCCTGGGCCAAATTCCTTAAACCCTCATACGAACTCCATACACCGATCCCTCGCTGCAGACAGACCTGCGTGGAACGCCCTGACCACTGCGTGTCAAGACTATATACTACAGCCCTCGGTACGTAAGTTCCCCTAATACATGCTTTAAACCGATCACCCAGCAGTTAGTGCTGTGTTCTTTGGAATCCCAACCAGCCCCATCTTGGGATGGTTTGGGGCACTCCCTGGTGGGAACTCCCTGCCACCGCTGTTAGGGTGACTCCAGCTAGGGCTTCAGCTGGAGGACACACCCTCCAACCCCAGTGGTCAAATCTTTAGCAAGATGAAACATCTCAAACTTATCCACATGAAGACAGGGTGACCCCTAAGGGCTCTGCACGTCAGTCTCCCTGCCGGGGCGCCGACAGGCGCGTTCTTTATGAGGCAACTCCTGAAACTAAGAAACACCTCCTGGCTGCTGGAGTTTCCGAGAAGAGAAAGGAAGGACTTGATTATGTCAGCTGACCCTGACTTCGGACAGGACGTACTTCTGCCCCTTCCCAACATCTGGACAGAGGTGACGTGTGACATAAACACCCCACCCTATTCACCAAGGAAACCCCATACGTGGTGAGCCATGGACCCAAACCCTTACCTGAGTTACCACGTAGAATCCGAAACTGTGGATGTTGTAGAAATACCCTAAGCCGAACAGGGCGGTGAAGGCTCCACTGGCGAGCATCCCGAAAGTTAGGTAATACCTAATCGGCAGGCGTTCCCCAATTATGCCACTGAGGTGGAGAGAAGGAAAGACAAATAGGAATAACAAACACACCCGAAAGTTAACAACCCGGCGGCTGTTTCGTGCCGGATGCTTTCGTGCTGTTCTCTGAGCTTGGGGAACTCTCAAGCCTTACAATTTCCAGGAAGATTTCTTACACCTATTTCCCTATGGAGTGTTTACTCACCAGAAACCAGAGACTGGCAACATCCTAGAAGATTTTATTTCTAGTCAATGTCACTATCTGTCAAATAAAAAAATTCAAACGCTATGACTTATTTATGATAGTTGCCAATGAAAGGAAACAGGAACTTGTCTTGCTAGTTAATCCTGCTTTCACATAAACCATATCCAGTAAATGTATACAATGTCTTAAATTCCAACTGTCGAACTACACCAAATGTCATGAAAAGAGATGACTTATGACCCTGAGCAAGTCACTCGGCCCCACGAGCTGTAATGAAGTCACCTGTGTTAATACACCTGGCTGGCTGGGCTCAGTGGGGAAGTGGCTTGCAGCTGTTTGCCACTACCACCTCCTGCCACACCACTTTGACCTGATTTAAAGGCAGAAGATTTGTTCCATGGTAAGGTCTGAAATGCTGGGGTGGCATCTCTCTGATCCTTCTGAACAGCAATGCAACTCACTAATCAGCTACCCTTTTTGGTGTCTTATCTTCTAGAGCTGTCTGGAGATCCAGTGGCATAAAGGATGCTTAGCCTCACTAAAACAGCCTCGATGGTGGTGGTAAAGCACGTCTCCAGCTTCACAGCAGGGCACAGACTTAACAGTCTTTAGCTGCCATCACAGCACACTACCTAATGTTATCCAAAACATCCCTTACTGTTTTACAGGAAATGTCACTATGGACCAAGTTAACACTGTGACTTATTAAGTAAATAGAAAAGCTGTAGAGCGTCATGGATGGACGTGAGCCCTTCGCAAGCATCAGAGACTCTATGGGTCTCACTTTCTTCTGGAGGGCCACTCTAGGAGTCAGATAAACAGGAAACCTAACACACAGTGACACCTGCCTGCCGTGAACCCCACTCCCGGAGTCAGCTCCAATGTTCTCAGTTTTCATCTCAAGAACCTACACCAGAGAGCTTTTCCTTCCCAATTCACCAAGTAAAAAAGATCTACCTCGGATCAAGGAAATGATCTTTTAAACACTAAAGCAGAAGAAAGTAACTTAAAATTATGACAACATCCAGGTAAAAATTTCAGCTAAAACCTCACCACACACAGACTCAAGAGCATTACAGAGCTAGAGAGTTACCGACTTCAACCTGCCCACCCCAGAGACCAGGAGCTAGGCCCCTGAGAGGCTAGCTGACCTGCCCACCCCAGAGACCAGGAGCTAGGCCCCTAAGAGGCTGGCTGACCTGCCCACCCCAGAGACCAGGAGCTAGGCCCCTGAGAGGCTGGCTGACCTGCCCAGGTCACAGCACAGCTGGCAGAACCAGATGGGCTCCTGAGAGGTGGTGCTGCTGGCTAGGCTTAGAAGTGTTCTCTAATCTTGCTGTATGATTTGGGCCCACTTTGATCTCTACTGAAAAGTTTTAAAGAAAAGGTCTAATTGAACAAACACTATTTCACATTATATGGGACTCATACAGGGATTCAAGTCCACGCTGCACCTGCTTGAACCCTCCAGGCAGTACCTGGGCTGAATGACGGTACCCTCTCATATCTGATTTCATCTGGTGCAGCGAGCAACCACCACCCGTTGCTGAGACCTCAGGTAGGGACTCGCACAAAAAGGCCCTTCAATGCAGCAGCGTGTGCCCTTGTTTCAGTCATGAGTTCACTGTGTAGATGTCACATTAGACCAAATTTTGTTTTAATAACCTTACTGACAAGGTGCATAAGAATTATCTTTACCGATAAATAAGCAACAAGAAACCAGTTTATTTACGTAAAGCAGGCTTTCTGAACCTCAGCACTATTGATATTTTGGCTCTGGTAATTCTGTGCCATTAGGGGCTGTCCTGTGTATTGTAGGATGTTTAGCAACACCCTGGTTTCTAGCCACTAGATGCCAGCAACATCCCTTCCCTGGCTGTGACACCCACAAATGTCTTTAGACATTACTAAATGTCCCCTAGGAGATAAAACTGCCCCCAGTTGAGAACCAGATTTAAATACAGTTTTCTAGTAACTGAGAAAAACATACTCCCCCTTTGGGTCTTTTTATACCGCAGATTATTTGTGTTCAGTAAGACTGCGGTCTAGGGAATATAAACATTTGACCTCAAAATGGAGAAGGTCTGGCAGCCTGGCTGAGACCCAGGCCCGAAGGAAGCCCAAGGTACACACCACTCTCTCCAGCTAGGCTCATGTTCGGCTGCGCATCACACACTCTGAGCTTCCAAACCTTTATTATTTGCTCACTCAGACAAGTTCTGCAGCAGGAGGCAAATGCACACGTTCAACAAAGGGAGAGCTATGCGTTCTCCTCCGACAGCAGACACTGCCTGCCTGGGCACCACCCACCCACCAGGGCTCTGAGCAGGGGAGATCCCACACTGAGCGGGTCTCAGGGAAGCAGCTAAACATTTATGGGGATCCCTGCGGTTCTCCAGGCTATAAAGACCTCTGTCTCTGAACAAAAGCCTCTTGGGACTACATGCCTCCGTTCCCGGCTGTGGTTTCGCTATGGTTGGCCTCCATCAAAACTTGTGTTGAGGCTTGGCTCCCAGTATAACTGCGCTGAGAGGTGCAGGGAGCTTTGAAGGGCATTTGGGTCATGAGGGATCTGCCTTGACGAACGAATGAATGTGCAGGAGTAAGTGGCCGCGCTCTCAGGACTGATGAGCTATCGTGAGAGGTGAGAGCGGGCTGCTATGAAGCAAGGTCACCCCTGTGCTGTGTGTTTTGTACGCCCTGCTCACTGCTAACCCATCTCACAGGGGCCTCTGCCAGGCGACGCCCTCCACTACATTACAGTGTGACACGAGGCTCTTGCCAGATGCAGCTGCCCAATCCTGAACTTCCCAGTTAGGTAAGAGCTAAATACACCTTTTCTCATTATAAATTACTCAATCTCAGATGTTGTGCTACTAGCAACAGAAAATGGGCTAGAACATCCCTATACTGCCTTAAAAAAAAAACCTAGCTGGATTGCCACAATAGCAGTTTTCAATCAGTCAGTCACAGGTTCTATGATCCATATAACATTTGCCACCTGCCTTGGTCAGTTCAAAGTGGGATGAAGAATGGGCTGGGCTGGCAGCACAGGCCAGGCACCACTCTGAGCTTCTACATACATTAACTCAATCTTGCTGCAATCCTGTGACATAAAGACTATTATTTCTCCCATGTTGCAAAGGGGAAACTGAGGCCCAAAGAGGTATAGTAACTTGCCCAAGACCACATCCTAGCAGGTGGTAGAGCTGGGATTCAGATCCCAGCGGGTCTCTCTCTGGAGCTCCCCGCCCGCCACGCAGGGCTGCCGCTGCTGCGCTCAGAGTTCTGGGGCCAAGCTGGGCATCCAGGTAGAGCTGTTCCGCACATCCTGTGTCAACTGTTCCGATCATCAGGTGAAATTCGTTATTTGGGGCATGTAAACAGATGGCAGCCCCTGAACCACAGGAGAGGTCGGGCTCTGCTAAACAGGAAGCTAGTCCCCTTGTTCCTGAATGGCCACGTCCCAGGATCAGCAGGATTCATGGTAGGTCCTAAACCCCAGGGCCAGGAAAGCTGAGGGCAGCCTGTGTCAGTTGGCACAGTGCCTGGGACACGGAAATCCTCGGCCTTGAGGTCCCGTGTTGTGGGCACAGCACATGCGCTTGCTCTCTCCTAAGCTTGGCCTCATTTTTGGGAAGGGAACAGCAGGGAAGCCACTGGCAAGTGGGGGCCTCACTCCCGCGCGCCTGTGCACTTCAGCATAGCGGACGCCTTCTCTGCACGGAGGGGCCAGATAACCAGGAAGGGTCTGGAAAACCAAAGAGCTATGAGCTATCGTGAGAGGTGAGAGCAGGCCGCTATAAAGCAAGGTCACCCCTGTACTATGTCTGCTTTGTACGTACCTGAGGTACATCCCCACGGCATAGGCGCACAGGAAGGAGTAGTCCAGGGCCCCAAGCAGCTGCTGATAGTTGTTCTTATCTACACGAATTTGAAAATCAACAGGGAAAGCTCAGTATTGTTTAGTTTATGTTCTAGAGCACGGCTATAAAACACAAAGCATCTGTTCTCTAAATCTGGGTGTACTTAGTGAAACGCGTGGTTTTCCACATAGAAAACAAGGCGGTACATTTTCCGTTAAGTTTCTCGCAAAGGAAAATGAAGTCATCGCAGTTTCAAATAATCACTAAATATAATGCAGGCATCATTCAGATGGGATAAAATCCCCATTGTGCATGGTGGCTGCACATTTGATTGATGACTTTTGTTTTATGTGTCCACTGGCTTTTCTGCAGCACGCCTGCCTAGGCCAGCACCCACACCAGCCCCTCATGTCTCTCTCTTCTTCCCGCCCACAGAACTATGCCCTGCAAGTCTGAAATACAAAATGCAAATGATCTGCAGCACATCTCCCTATTAAGAGAACCTTCTTTCAGGAGGAACAGCTCTGCACACAGGTGCTACGGACACAGTGGCGGTGAAGTCACGTGCTCTTGAGTAGGAGAGAGGGCTGTCATGGAAATGCAGTTTCATCTGGGAACGGCATTACTGTTGCTAAAATTATTAACAGCAAGGCTGGAAGAACCTTGGAAGGACAGCCGCTTCAGCTCCTGGACGGACCGATGATCGACTTACCAAATGGTGCCCAGCCACAGTCGGTCTCATTGTCAGGGAGCTGGCGGGGGGCAATGGACCCAGACTTGCCGCTCTGGCTGCTGAATCTGCCGTCAGCTTCATCCCAAGCAGTGCAATACTTGTGGAGCTCACCCTGGGATGTGATGGGAGGGCAGAAGCAAGGAGAGGAAGTGCCTTCAGTGAAGCTCCGCATGGGGCACAGAGAGGAACAGTCACCCCTCCCCTCCCAGCAGCCTGCCCAGGACACCTGCACCCTGCATTCTAACAGAAACACAAGGCGCCGCTGGCAGTGTGTCTGCAGGACCCACAAGAATGCCTGCTGGTGACGTTTCAGCAGGACTCTCCAGCAACCGCACTCCTGAGCGCACAACGAACATAAGCCATCTTCATATGTCACTGGAAGACAAGCCTCAGGAGCAGTTTTAGTCCTAAGAGCTCCAAGCTGAAAGCCGACTGCCTGTCATCCTTGACCACCTGTCCATAAGGCAGAAGGGGTATATTTTCCTAGATTCACACAACTGAATGCTACACACCAATGAAAAAGAACAAGTCACAGGTCTAAGCAACAATGAGGATGAACCTCACAAACATAACATGAAGCAGAAGCCAGACACGAAAGAGTACGGACTGCAGCATTCCACTCATAGGAAGTCCAAGGATGGACAACGAATCCCCGCGGCTAGAGGTGACAGTCACGGTTACCTAAAGGGGGACAATGCGGGACAGGGAATGGGGAGCTGTCTGGGAGCTAGAAAGGGTCCGTCCCTTAACCTAGGGGATGGCTACCCCTATGGGCATGTACAGATCTGCCAAGCTGGACACTGAAGATCTGTATACTTTACTAAGTGTAAATCACACTTCAATTTAAAAATATCCCTGAGGCAGGGCACCACCCGCCCCCCAAACTAGCCACAGAACCAGCAAGCAGGGCCAGGGTTGGAGGCACTTGTCTGGGAGGCGGGAGGAAGGGAAAGCCGTCGCCCTGGGGTTTGGTTACCAGCTGTGTGAACATGTTACTTGCCGCCCCTGCCTCGGTCTCCCCCTCTGCAGACGAGGCTGCTGCCCAGTTACAGAAGTCACTGGGACCTGTGACGCTGAACTCCAGGCTTTTGCACAGAGCTTAGGATGGCATGGCCCTTGTGAAACAAACCCTGGGGAGAGAGGAAAGCTCGTCTGTCGGGAGGCAGAGGGGCCTGAGTGGGCTTTCCCTCAGTGCACTCCTTGGGAAGAGGAACAACACCTACAAGACAGCGCCACATGTGGCAGGGGCCCGTCTCGTTGTGGGGTAAGCTGAGGAAGACAGAATGTGCTCTGTGACTGTGTGTCCCTCCCTGGTGGCCTCTGTCACTCCCATGCCTCTCTTCTTGGGGGTCTCTGTAGTGATCACTCTGCACTAGTCAAGACTCAAAGGAGCTGGCCCATCAGGCGTGAGTGATGGCGGAAAGTGGGGTCCTTGTGGTCAGAGGGGTGTCCCTTAGGGGGACTGAGTGCCCGTTCAGTGCCCATAATACCAGAGGGGTGTCCTCGTGAGCTGGAACCTGAGAGAGGCCAGGGGTCTGGAGGGCAGTGCACAAAGCTGGCTCCAGGTCAGGGCACAGAACGCTGGGCAGGGAGCCACCCCAGTGACCAGGCAGGCCGCAGTCGGAAGTCCTGTCCCCCTCTCTTCAGGAGGGAGTGGCCAACAAGGCTAGCCGCCTTCAAAAGGCCAGGGCTTTTGAATCGAGGCTACACACCCTGATGTATAGCTGGCAGCATGTGGGCCACGTCACTGAGTCCTGGCATGGCACACGGGATGCAGCTGCTCCACTGTCATGTGACTCTGTCGTCATCACTGGGCTGTTCTGCTATAATTAAACACTGTCCCAAAAAAGTAGCCAAGGGCTCTACTTTACAATGCAAAGTCATCATCTGCCCAGCAGCTCCCTTGGCAGAGCTGGTCCTCCCTGGAGGCGCCATGCTGACCTCCTGGCATGTCGGGAAGAGTGCTTTCATTTGCTCCCTGACTGCTCGGGGCCCCCTGGCCGTTCCTGCTTGTGTTTTAAATTCTCCACCCAAGGTGGATGTGAGGGGCTGTGAGTGTGATCGTGAGACCCGGGGCGGGTGCCTGCAGCCCTTCCTCTCTGTATCCAGCTGGTATCTGCGGCCTTTCTCCATGCACCTGCCGCCTTGTTGGACACTTTCCTCCTCAGTGCCTTCAGAAGTCAGGTGTCTCTGCCCACCTTTCCCTGCAGCCTCTCACGGAAGCCAATCTGGCCACACCCAAAGGCCGAAGCATCGCCACCATTCACCTCTCACTGAAGAAAGCCACGGCTAGGACAGGAGCACAGGACACTCCCCGGCCAAGGAGAACCATGTGCAGGGATAAGCTGAAGTTTCTAACATTAACCTGGCACAGAAGAAAGGAAAAAGAGATGCTGCAGGCCGCCGCTTAAAACAGAATTTTATCCTTTGTGATTTCATATTTCTGGGAGGAACCACCTGCCGAAAACATATCTGATTAGAAATGCTCCTTTTTTTTCATAAATAAGCAGTAAAGTTTTTCTAGTTTTGTTATGTAATGAGTAGGGGCCTCACATCCTGGTTAGGGATACAGGCTTCAGCAGCAGACAGGCCTGAGCTGGGATCTTGGTGCCTCTCTGTGGCTTCTGACCTTGGTGATGTCACTTACACTCCCCGGTCATCAGTTATGGAGTTGGCATGACAATGCCTGTGTCCCAGGATTGCTATAAAGATGAACCATAAACGGAGCACACCTCTCTGGCCCTCCACCCCTGGGAAGGGCTCAGGAAAGGGCTGCTGTGAGTCTGGGTGCCTCTCCGGCCCTTCTCCTTGTTGTTGGAAAGGTCACCTCCATCTGCACCCCGGAGCCCCGTTGGAAGGCTGCTGCCAAAGCAATCAAGATTTCATATAACTCCAGCACAAAGGGTTCTGAGGATATTTACATAACCACAGGTTTTCAACAACGTTGCTATATTTCAGTATTTCTATGAGTTTTACCCCCCAAACCTGGTGTCTGAGGGACAATGCAAACTTAATTAGGTTAAGATGAATTGTTAAGCAAACCCCTTGCCAGGTGAACAAATTCTCACCAAAGTGCTTCATGGAGGCACCCTCACCTCTGCACAGCCACACCATCCCTGCAGAAATACTTGGGGAGGGGGTCAAGTCCTTTGGGAAACATCTGCTTTCATAAAGGCAGCTTTCTTCACACGTTTTTACACAAGTGCCTTTCAACAAGTTACAAACTCAATCAACCCACAACATCAGGTAGATATTAAAAACTGATCAGGCAAAAGGCTCTGCGGCAACTGAACTCCACACTTACGATGTGAGGCGGGGAGGCTGAGTGGGTCCTGTGAACATGTGGGCGTCGCGGCTGCTAAAGCGTCCATGCAACACACAGAACAGCAACAAAAATAAACAGCAGACGGGTGGAGGGTGGGGGTGGGAGAAGAAAGGTGCCAATCTTGTGGAAGAACACAGGGAACCGCCAGGAGTCACAGCGCTACAAGTGTGCGGGGAAGGCGGCAGGGCCGGGAGTCACAGCGCCACGAGTGTGCGGGGAAGGCGGCGGGGCCGGGAGCTGGCAACGTCTTCTGTCTACAGACTCCCTGGCCACCTCCAGCCCTCCCCACCCCTCCCACTGGCAGCGAGAGGAAATTCCGTCCAGGGAGCAGCAGGCAGCTGCAGCGGGAATTTCATGGCACTAGAAAAGACTGGACTCCTCATCCTGCACCTGCAGAGACCCACGCGGCCATTTAGGCACAAACATTCACTGCATTAGCCTGCATTCCAGCAAGGCTCCATTCTTTCCACGCTGAATTTGAGCCACTTCGCAGAGAGAAACCACTCATTCCCACCCTGGGTTCTCAGCCCCACCATTGCCTAAGGCTACAGCCACGGGACACATTCTCTGCAGGAGGTACGTGGCCTCCAATAGAGGAGATTACCCAGTGGTCTGGAGGGTGCAGGAGACACTGAAAGGCAACAGTGAGAGGACAGGACAAGAGCAGGGGATTCGGGCCTCACTGAATCCCCCTGGAGGACAGTGGGGTTAGGCCAGTTTCACTCCACCTTTAGCCAACACAGAGGGTGTATGTGTGTGCGTGTGTGTATACATATCATCTGCATTGGATGATCTGTCTAGTCAACTTTACGTGGCTCGTTAGGCTGTGTGGGTGCACTGATTCTAACTAGTCCTTCACATTCCTTTTATAAGGCTACAAGAATTCTCCAAAGCATTATCTAAGTCCTGGAAGACCAGTTAAAGTTTTGGTACCAAAAGTAGGAGCGACCAGACAGGCTCTCCCCGACGGACGACAGCATCTGCCCACGGCCAGCCTCCCGCGATGAGTCACAGTTGCCACGTGAAATGCATTATACACACTCGGGCACAGGCACGCAAACGCTCCACTCATGAAGGATACAAAAATAGATGGAGGAGCTTCTTGGTCATTGTTTACTTCTCAAAAATGGAATCATTCTGTACATCCTTATGCACATGTTAACTTCTTACTCAAAATGCCTCCTGGAAATGTTTCTGAGTCAACTGATTTGCCTCTGATACATTCTTTTCATAATATGGACTTGTCACCATTTATTCAAACTTTTACCTGCTTATTGGGTTCCCTCGATACCCAGCATCGGTTTTTTCCTTTTTCCTTTTTTTGGTCACTACAAACAAAGCTGCCATAAAGACGCTTACGAAGACATTCCCAAGTAAGGTGCTTTTATTTTTAGGGTGAAATTCCCAGAAGCATGTCTGAAGGCTGTAGTATTTATTTCACTGGGTGTCACCAAAAGGTGCTGACACTCGACATCCCATCAAGAAAGCATGAAAAGTCCTCTCCCCTCACGGCCAGTGAACAGGGCTTACTGCTCTGGGCAATGCTGTGCCAGCCACTGAGCACACTGTTGCCTTAATCTGCATTTGGAATACCAGCAGACTTGAACACCATTCACACATTTCCTGGCAATCTGAATTCCATGTCTGTGAACTGCCTGTTCATCCCCCTTGCCCGTTGTTTCTTTGGGTTTCCTAACTTCACACTTACTCCTACGATAAACATAATTTTCTTCTTGGATTTTTACTTTTTGTGTTTTACATTCATATCTTTAATCCATTTGTTTTTATTTTTTTGAGATGGAGTCTCACTCATGTCGCCCAGGCTGGAGTGCAGTGGTGTGGTCTCAGCTCACTGCAACCTTCACCTCCCGGGTTCAAGCGATTCTCCTGCCTCAGCCTCCCCAGTAGCTGGGATTACAGGTGCCCATCACCATGCCTGGCTAATTTGTTTTTGTATTTTTAGTAGAGATAGGGTTTCACTATGTTGGCCAGGCTGGTGTCGAACTCCTGACCTCAGGTGATCCACCCACCTCGGCCTCCTAAAGTGCTGAGATTACAGGCATGAGCCACCGCGCCCGGCCAGTTTTCTCCTTTTAAGTCCTGTGTGTCCAGAGAGGGGTGGGCGCACACACATTCAAATCAATGCTGCCATCCCCCTGGCTCCAGGGACCCCTGCAGTTTAGGCTTCTCTGGGAAGCCTCTGCTTTCAGGTTTCTGCTCTGGCCCAGCCCAGGGGAAAAGAACTCCCACTAAGATCTCTGCTGGGAGAGTGTAGAACCACCTGTCTACCAGCTTGGGCAGATGCTTGCCTTGAGTCCTGAGGCTGGGCCACAGCTGCAGCAGCAGGTAGAAGGGACAGGATTGCACTTATAACACCACTATCCTCCCAGCCCTGGTTTTATCATCGAGAAAAATACAATTCATCAGCAGTGATCAAAGGTAATCTAAACATTCCAGACCAACTGAAATGTGACCTGCTGTGCCATGTCATTCTATAAATGACGTAATAGAATGAGAATCACTTTCTAATTCACAGCTCCTGGCTCGATTTCAGGTAAGCAAACGTATTTTGCTTTTGTTTTGCTTGCAATGTTCTAGGAAATGCGGCTGTAAATAATCACTCAACTGTTTTGTGGGTCAACAGAATGGCTGCTACTTTCCGTTTCATTGACGCCTTTCATATCACGGGCTCAAGCACATGGGTGCTTCATAAGGCACTGCAAAGTTGAGTTTAGATGTGGTGTCATGTTCTGATCTGTCTTCCAAGGTGAAGAAACCCATGGGATTCAGCGTCAAGCCAGTCCATGCCCAGGCCCATCACAGCTGCTAGTTCGGGAAATCTGTGTGTTTAGGAGGCTCGAGTGTGATGCTGGGAGTGTACTCAGGTAATTACACCCGGACAGACCCTGAGGCACAGAGAAGAAGAGCGGGGGCCCTGGAGGCAGCCTGACCCACAGGGAATTCTCCAGTGCATGGCAGCCCTGCCTGGGGGAGCGAGGCCCCGAGCCTCAGTTTCCTCACAGGGGCACTCACAAGGTTGCTGTGAAGGTCACGGGGTAATGTGTGTGGCACTTTGTCATACCCTGGGGCTCTGTAAGCGGCAGTTATTTATACTGTTACTTATGACACTGAACTAAGAGCTGACCCTGACGCTGCCTCCTCAGAAGCCCTAAGCCCTGAGTGGCCTGGACAGCACCACACACAAGAGTTGGGGCAGGGGCTTTAAGATGGACCACCAGGGAAGCCGGGAGAGGGACCGGGGTGGGCTCCCACTTGCTCCTGGCTCACAGGGGCCCTCGTGGTCATCAGGTGGACCCCAACAGCTTTGACCACTGACAAAGATCCCTCCAAGGGCCAGCCCATCTTACGTGCTACATCTGCCCCCACCCAGCCCGTCAGGTGGTGGCTTCATGGGGACGCCCACCCCTGCACATAGAACTCAAGGCAGTTCTCCCACCTGCAAAGCTGTTTTTCTTCCCCTACAATCCACACCCAACATTTCCAGGCCAATCCTGAAACCCCACGCAGGCTCCCCGACTACACCAGATCCCTCAACTCCAATGCGCTCACCAAGTCTCTTCAATAGGTACTTCTATCTTTATAATTTACCATTTTCTTGAGCTGTTTGTGTATTTCTCTACCAGAAAGACAAGAAGTAGCAGTATTCAGATTTATAATGACTGGTTATCAGTACTGACTTATAGCGACTGGTTATCGGTACTGATTTATAGCGACTGGTTATCGGTACTGATTTATAGCGACTGGTTATCGGTACTGATTTATAGCGACTGGTTATCGGTACTGATTTGAGAGTCTCTTGTCAAGCAGATGAGTGTTTCTTAAGGTCCACCGCCTCTTTTCATATTCTTCTCTTAAAAACCACATTTTTTAAGGTCTGCAAACGTTTTCCACAGTCAACAACTTGAAAGGCATGGAAGTTTCTTGCTTACCAGGGGCCAAGGAGGAATTTTAGAATCTTTTGGGTAAATGAATGTTTAACATCCCCTGAAAGCTGCCGGAGAGTGGGAAACCTAGGACTGTCACAAAAGAACCAGCCTCTGCGTTGCCTCTGCCGACCGGGGCTGCGGAGGGCAGCCACCCAGGGCTCAGCCACTGGCAGGAGTGGAGGAAGCACAGCTCCAAAGGTTACAGAATTGCAGTCCTGGATCTGGGCCCCTGCCAACTCCTGGAGAGTGAGCGAGGGGCCGTCGGGCGGTGAATGCGCTGTCTCTGGCAGTGGATGATTTCCTCATTCCTTCTATGATAGAGACTCAAATGCCTCTCAGGCCCCTGATGGTCTACAGGCAGGGTGATGTAATCCCAACGAGGGTAAGAAAATTATTCCTGCTTTTCTCCAGGTTATAACTGGTGTTTACGTAGTCTTGTCTGCTTTAATCTTCTTTTCTCAAAGTCTAGTGGAACACCTGTTTAACAACTTCCTGCGCACCCATCACTCAGACAAAAATGCAGCGTTACAAGAACAACGAAGAGCCACCTCTGCAGCCAGACCCGGGGTCGGATCAAAACAAAAACACAGCGTTCCAAGAATAACGGAGAGCCACCTCCGCGGCCAGACCCAGGGTCAGATCAAAACAAAAACAGAGTTCCAAGAACAACGGAGAGCCACCTCCGCGGCCAGACCTGGGGTCGGATAGCACGAAGAGCTGGAATTTGGGGAACCACTTAAGGTTGGATACATTTGGAAGGAACAGTCACACAAGATAAAATAAATATTTAGCTAAGCTTTCAGATTCTGGAACTGTCAACTAATATAACTAAAAGTCTACAACCTCTGAAAGTATAAATCCAAAAAGCATTTAAAAAATGTCAATTTTAGGAAAGGGAAACTGCAAAGCCAAAGCAGCAGAAGAACTTGTTTCTAAATCATCTGTTTTCCCGCATATCTGCTCCCATCCCCACCCTCTGCCCCACACGCCCTTCAAGTGACCAACTCCTTAGATGCGACAGGCAGTGCTTTCATTTTTCTTACCTTAACTATGCTGATAGGCTTTCGAGATAAGTGAAAACTTGCATACAGTAGAAATGTCAAAATAAAAATGAAGGCTCTGTACCTGAAACACAAAACAGTGGGAGAGGATGATATGAAATAACAGAAGTTATGTTAGGAATACATGTCACTGTGTTCTGAAATGTTCTTATGCTGTGTATTATTCATTCAGTTCCACAGCAACTATCAATATTACTTATGTCACTATAATATTGGAACATTCAAAAATATTGCCACTTTTGCCTTGTCCACATGGAAACTAAACACTGTAAGAGACAGGAAAAACCAGACTGCTTTTCCTACCCTCATGCACACCACACCACACACCACACTTCTCACACTGTATGTGTAGGGGTTTGCGCCATATACCAAGCAATTCTCCAGCTGACACTAGGTGTCCTCTAACTGAATTCAATTCTGACGCTGTCCTTCAGAAGTCAGCATCAGCCCCCACAGGGCGGGGCTCCGGCTGAGGCTGCCCCGCCTCACATGCCAACGGCAAGCCCCAGGTTGTGGCCCGCTCATCCATCGCTCATCCATCCGAACAACTGGCTCTCAGCATGGTTCCCAAGAACCCCTCTTCAGGTTTGATTAATTTGCCAGAGCAGCTCACAGGACTCAGGGAGACACATTTACTGGTTTATTATAAAGGATGTTACAAAGATACACACAGATGAAGAGACGCACAGGGCGAGGGATGGGGCAGGGAGCTCAGAGCTGCTGTGCCCTCCCCAGGACTCCACCCTCTGGGAACCTCCCCGTGCTCAGCAGCCTGCAAGCCCCCCACACCCTGTCCTTTAGGGAGTCTGTAGAGGCCTCATTACACAGGCACAATCCAACAGATCACCGGCCACCAGTGATCCACTCTACCTCTGCGGGCTCCCTCCCCTCCCCAGAGGTCCACAGGTGGAGTTCCAACCTCTAATCACGTGATCCGTTGCACTGGCAACCTGTCCCCCAAGAGGCCGTCCTGGAGCCCCAGCCATAGTCACCTCATTAGCAAACAAAAAGATACTCAGCACTCAGGAGCTGTGTGCTAGGAGCCAGGGCCAGAGACCAAACGCATGTTTCTTATTACGTCACAACATCAAAAACATTCATTTATTTAAAAAAACCATAACCAAAGGGAAACCTGGGACTCAAGATGCACACTTGAGTTTACAAAGCAATAACAAGGACGATGAAATGTTTAGTTTACAACAAAACTAACCACAAGTTTCTTGCATAGCCTGCTATCCTGGGCAATTAAGATCATATTTATTTTTGGCTCTTTGGTTTCTATGCAACTTTTCAGAAGCACACAAGCAAGGCAGACATATAAATATTTCACAGCCCTCAAAGAGAAAAAGTCAGTGACGCTGGCAGGCTCTCAATAGGCCAATGACAGAAACACTGGCACAAAGCCCCTCACTCAGTTTGGCTGGGAGAAAAGCAGCCAAAAGAGTAAGCATGAGTGTGAGGAAGAAAGAAGAAAAGAAGGTGCCTTAGAGAGAAGATAAAGGGCAACTCCAGTCTAAGAGTCTCAACCACCGCACAGAAAAATACTTTTTGGGGCAACAAAATGTGTTGGGAGAAAGAAGTATTTCACAGGAGCGGAAGGCGAGTGGCAGCTCTTCTGTGTCCAGGCACATCTCCCTACCCTGGAGAACCTGTCCTGTTTGTGGCCTGGGAAGACCAATGACTTCAAATGGTGCCACCAACAATCTGAATCAATAATTACCTAAGGCGGCATCCTACACAGGACAAAGACAGGCAGCGTTTCCGGGAGGCCCTGGGATAAGGGGTCGCTTCTCCCAGCTGCACATCTACATTTTTTATGTTGTGATTTACTCCGAGGGAAGCTTTCCACGAGTAACTAAAACCCTAGGATCCCAGAGCTGCCTTCTTCTCTGGTCACCAGCTAAAGTAGAGTTCAAATAGATACTTCCAGATTTTTCTTAAAAAAAAAAAAAAAAGACCATATTTCAGGTGGGAAAGAAAGGTTGGTGGCTCTGTGGGACTCAAAACCACCACCTTTGGAATGCCTGTGCCTTAGGGGAAGGCACCGAACCAAACCAAACCAACTTGCAGAATACCTGCTGACTGAAGACAGAAATTCACCAGCGCTCTCTTCTTCATCAGGGAACCATCTTCCAATGGCCTTTCTTCAATTCTTCCTCTCCAAGCCCATGGCAAGGGCCAAATGGGAAAAAAGTGAAACTCGAAAAGACGAGCATGTCATTTATCCCAAAGCCCAAAGAACAAAGGCTACGTGGGTACAGTGGATCTGCTCCAGAAGCCCAGGCCTCTGTCCTCGTGTTTCTGAAAACCATCCTTTCTGACAAGGAAAGAAAGTCTCAGCGCTTTGGATGAAGCTCTCTGTCAGGCCACCGCTGCTTCTCGCGCCTCCAACTGCTGGTGCAGGAAGATTCCAGGCCACTGGGCTTTACTGGCCCTCAATGCTCACTTGTCCAGTCCACAGCCTGACAAACTGGTCACTTCCACCCCACCTGCTTCAGCTGACTAGGGCAAGTAAGGCTGATGGGTGACCCTGATCAGCCCTCATTGAAGTACAGGGTTTCCTTCTCCAATGTCCTCAAAACGTGTGAACAAAGTTCTCAGGCCAAGTTCCCTCCAGCACCTCCCCAGTCAGTCTCAGACAAGTCCATGGAGCATCTCTCCTGCGCCCTTGAGGATTCTCCATCCACAGCACCAGTTCTATAGGTGCTATCACCCAGCTAGGAAGGATTTTGAGAAGAGCAGTTCTGCCCTATGGGCTGTGGGCTCACATCTCCACTCACCACCCAGACAGCCCAGAAGGAAGGCCGTCTCCCTTTGTCGGGCTGCGGTCTGAAGAGTGCTGGGGCCCCAACATCCACCGCACTCCCCATGGTCAGGGCTGCTTGGGTGATCAGGCCCTGGGGATGTGCTCTGGGCCCCTGCTTTCCTCTGCGGGATGACTCCTGGCTGGTGCTCACAGCACACACCCAGAGATGCCCTGAGAACACTGAGGAGCACACAGGGGGCAGCACATGCCTCTGGAACCTTCAGTTCAGCCTTGTGTGGAGGGAGACGCCTTAATGAGTGAGCCCCTTTGGGAAGAGTCACTGCCACAGCATAGCCGGCCTGAGAAGCCGTCCTGTAGAACTGGGTAAAGGGTCCATTTACACAGGAAACTGGAATGTTCTTAAAGACTGAAGAGGAAAACCCTATATTTATTTAGCTGGTGTCAGGCCAACTCTGCTTCTATTTGCAAATTCGTCTTTCCTCCCTCATTTTCCTCATCTTCTGTACTTAGGACTTGGGGCTTGGGGATGGGGGAGGAAGTGGCTAGAGGCTGGACGTTCCTCTTTGAAAGGTCTGACTTCAGCTCCCATGGCCACTGCTACACCACAGCAGCCACACTCGGGCCGCTGCCTTGCTGGTGGTCACCCCGACACGCCTGGCCTCTGGGTAGGCAGACGCTTCACTCTGCAGCATGGATGGACTCAAACCCCCAGAAGCCAAATAGCCCTCTGAAGTCCTTTCTTATTTTGTAATTCTATCTACATTGTCTTTATCGTTTATAAAGCAGATGTTTTGGATGATATTTGTTTCCTTTTATTCATTTTGTACTGGGTTGAATATCGTCCCCCATAATTACATGTCCACCCAAAACCTCAGAATGTGACCTTACTTAGAAATAGGGTCATGTAGACATGATTAGCTAAGGTGAGGGCATATTAGATAGAGTGAACCCTAATTCCAATGACTGGTGTCCTCACCAGAAGGCCACGCAAAGACTCAGAGACGGACAGAAAGGGAGGCCGTGTGGCCACGCAGGCAGAGACTGGCACGATGCAGCCACCAGCCAAGGACTGCGGCAGCAGCAGGAGCTGGAAGAGGCAAGGAGGGTCTGTCCCCGGAGCCTGCAGAGGAAGGGTGGCCCTGCTGACGCTTTGACTTTGGACTTCTGACCTCCAGGGATGTGAGAGGGTAAATTCCTGTTATTTCAAGACACCCAACTTGTGGTACCTTGTTACAGCCGCCCCAGGAGGCTAATATAATCCTTTCATTTTTGTTTTGTGTTACGTTTAGACTTATGAATATAAAACAAATACAATAAAAAAATGATCTAATCGATCTGCTCCTCAGTGTTTGGCTTACTTTTTGCAGTTATGACTACTTATAGCATGCCTGGCTTCCACCAATACAAAAAATCCCACGTTTCTAGCAAGAAAGCAGGTCTCAGCAACGACAGCATCAGACGGCGGTGCCCCTCTGAGCCTCCTCAGAGATGTTTTCGAAGACCACGTGTTCTCAGGTGGACGGCAGCCTGCTTAGGGTGAGAGGCTTCCTGCAAAATATCTGACACCTTGTTTGAGTGCTATTACCTCAATCATATGCAAATAAGGAATAAAGAAACGCTTCTGAGAATTACTGAGTGATATTTGGTGCAGAAATTAGTCCAAAGACATCCTCACTTCAGAAACAAGGAAACCAGACAGAGAAGCGATGCCATGTCCTGTTCAGAGTATCCTGTCAGCAGGTGCAGGATGGCAGTGACACTGACGTTGGTCCTTGGTTAAAGTGCTGTCTGCCTCATCGTTCCTCAGTGAAACCACTACATTTCCCTCTAAGTAATGAATATGGAATTTCTGGAAACCTGCTCTGAGATGATGTAGATATCCTGTTCCTCAAGCTGCCGCCCCACGGAGTGCATCCACTGGCGTTCTGTCCCTGCGCTGGGCACCCTGCAGTGGCTCCACACCCCCGCTCCACCTAGCAGCCAGTGTCCACTGTACAGAGTGCGTGCATTTCTCCTACTTACTCAGTTACATCAGTAGGACTCGCCAGAGTCTTATGCTATTCAATGGGCTATCATTCACAGTGAGTCTCATTTATTGTAAATCTCAGATTGTCCTAGATTTGACAAGTCAGAGTACCTTTGTAAGCACTTCCTTATTTTCTGGCACAAGATGTTCCGGGCTCATCTTTTCCTTGCCCTGCCCCAGTCCTGGCATTGGCCAGGTCTCTGAGGACTCCTGACTCCTCTTAGTGGGAGATGCCATGCAGAAACCAAGATCCCAGACCAAAGTGTGCTCACTTTAGTGCTATTAATGTTCCCAGGACCTCCCAGCAGGATGCATTCACACACACACGCACACACACACCCTTCTCTATTTCTATATCGACCGTCACCAGTTTATCCCGAGACCTTTCATTCCAATCCAGCCCCACTCAGTTCCTTCCAGTTCCCCTCCCTCTTCCCATGTCTGTAACTCCTTCTCCAGTAAAGAGAAAGCTGCCTCATTTCTATGAGATTTCTGTAAAAAACACATAATCTGAATGTAATCATGAGGATGAGGAAATAACAGACAAAGTCAAAATGTGGCACATTCTATAAAATAAATGGCTTGAACTCTTGAAACATAACAAGGCCATTGTCTCAGAAGAAGGAAAAAAAGTCAAGGTCAGAAAAGATGAAAAATGGCCGAGGAACAGTGCCAGATGAAGAGACTAGACCCATAGGATAATTAAATGCAATGTATGAACCTGACTAGATCCTGAACAGAAGAAGAAATGCTATCACAGATATTTGACGATATTTGATATCATTTTTAACACGGAGCGTGGATTAGATAACAGTATCTTATCAGTGTTAAATTTCCTGATTTTGATCTTTTTGCTGTGGTTTTGTGGTTTTATAAGAGAATGTCTTCTTTATAGGAAATACACACGGAAGTATTTACAAATAAAAGGGTATGATGTCTGCAACTTACTCTCAAGTGGTTCAGAAAAGCATGTGTGTACAAACATACATCTACACACATGCACACACACATACACACACACTGTGGAGGGGCAGGGAGAGAAGCAGATGAAGCTAAATGTTAATCTTTGACATACAGTGGTTCTACAGGAACTTCTTACAGATGTTAGTAAGTAAGTTATGTGAGTTTGAAATTATATCAACATCAACTTACAAAATGAAGAAGCTAAACACTCACTAAATAAAACCAAATTGTTCAGGCACTTGTGGCTAGACTCACAGCAGACACGAAATGAGTCAAGAAGAGAAGCAATCTGGTTGAAGAACACAGATGCCCTCAAGTCAAACCTGAGACACCCTGTGGATGCTCCACCAACCAGCAGGGCTGAGAGGCTGCGCAGGGCTGGGGGCTGCCAGGAGGTTGGCGCGGAGGAGATGAATGGGCCCAGAATCCGCCACTGTGGCATCAAAATCATTTGGAGCAGAAGGCATTTGCGTTCCTGAATTCTCTTAGCTACTGAAAAGCAGAGTTCCCCAAAAGAATTCAAAAGAATCCACCTGCTATAAATTCTGTCCCAAGACGCAGCCAGGGAAGCTGGACTCTTACCACTGGAGATGAGAAGCCCCCACACTGCACTGAAACAGGAATGGTCACAAAACTATCACATCGCCCATCTGTTCTCTTGAGGGCCCACTCGTCTTTCCAAAAAGCCATTTGTTTGCCCACAAGTGCCCTTCTCCCACCCCCGTTCCCCTGTGAAGGATGGCGCATAAGCCCAGAATTCTAAATGCCCCTTTGAGGGACACTTTTCTATGACCCCTTGTACGTAAGTGGTGAAATCTGTCTTTTCTCTTGCTAGTCTGTCTTTTGTCAGTTTAATTCCCAGTTCCCCCAAAACAGAACCTACGAGGGTAGAAGCAAAGCTTTTCCTCTCCCAGAAGAGTTCAGGACAAGTTAGAGGCCAGGGAGGCCAGCTTCAGACTCTGGGCTTGTCAACTGTTTTCTTCATGGAGAATGGAATTAATGAGGCCACCTAAGAGGAGGATTCTCACAATACGCAAGGGGAGGTGCTCTCTGAACAGAAAGCGGCATTCTGAGCTGCACCAGAACATTTCATTGTCTCTCTGAAAGCTCTGCCCCAGCGAGGCCACTCATCTGAGCTCAGAGTTGTGTAACTTACATACAAGTTATGTGCTTATTTCACCACAGTCGTTTGCTAACCCTGCTGGTAGTCTGTGGTCACTTTTCTGTAGGGACCATGATTCTTCCAGAAACCACTGGAGACCACGTGGAAGCCCAAACACTATCTGACAATGCCAGGACCAAGGGCAAAGGACACCTCAGCGCTGTTCTGGGTCATGGCTTCCACTGCCAGTAAGCAATTCAACGGTTATGGGCGAGGTCAGTGATTCAAGTTTTATGTGTTTTATAATGAAACTGGGGCAACACAACTACCTGCACAGTAGCCCTCACTTATACACAGCTCCATGCCAAGGGCCTGCCCCGCCAGGACTCACCACTGATCCCTGGAGAACGAGATGATGAAGCGAATGCCAGCGGGGAGTTGAGCCATTTACGTTGCCACTGACCACACAGCCTCGGTTGCAGAATAAGATGCTTCATAAATGGGTCATTAATCCCGGCTCCAGGTTCCCTCTCTGCTGCCCCTGCCGCTCCCACAGGCTGGAAAGCGTGGAAAGAAGGTGTCCTGCTGGGTCTTGTCCCCTTCCTTCTGGCAGTGGCTCTGCTCTCTACGAGGAGGGGGACAGGCATTCAGGGTCCAGTGTCCTGACATTCACACATTTAGCATTACTGGCAGAAGTAACCACACACATGTACAGTAGCAGTACCCCGTCCTGATCAAAGCTGGACATCTGATACAAGCAGGGGTCCCCACCACGAGTGTTACCAGGAAGAGGTGGAGTGAGGTGGAGTATCTGCCCTCG
Source organism: Chlorocebus sabaeus (assembly GCF_047675955.1). Lineage (NCBI taxonomy): Eukaryota > Metazoa > Chordata > Mammalia > Primates > Cercopithecidae > Chlorocebus > Chlorocebus sabaeus. The sequence continues at coordinate 96,503,130 of NC_132905.1, read as the reverse complement.
AGGCGGTTTGTTTTGAGAACCCTGAAATGAATTTCAAACAACGTTCTGATGGTGGATAAAAAGGAACCAAGCAACTCATCTCTATCTGGGAGGCATCTAGAGATCAACCCATTCACAAAACCAAATATGTGTCCAGCAGCCACGCTATGTGCCCAGATACCAGGGCATGCCAGGGCACGGGACTGGCTCAGTTCCACCCCTGTGGGCCAGGTCACCTTTGAACCATAGTGACAGAGAAACGTCGGCCTAGACAAGAGGGCAGATCAAACCAATTATTTAATTGTGACTTTGCCATTTGAATCCAAAGGAGGAATGAATTTGCTTCTGTCTGCCTCTTCAATTTTCATCTTCTGTGGTCACCTCAGAGGTCACAGAAAATGCCCTGATTATGAACTCAGGGCTGAAGGCAGAGCAATACAGGAAGGAATGGGGAAGGAGGCCTGAGAACTGAGAGGGGCCCAGCACAGCAGGCAGGCCCGGTCTCCCATGCCAACATCAAACTCATGCCATTCCTGAGTCATTGTGTCCTCCAAAGCCAATCAGTTCCCCACATTCACTTTTGCCTCCCTCGAGAGTGAGCTTCCAAAAATGCACGTTCTCCAAGGATTTTCCCTTATACCACCTTTTACAAAAAGATTCAAAATCCCCGCTGAGCTTTCGTCCCAGGAGCCGCCCCTCATCTCTTCTGTCTGCTCCAGTCAGAACTACACCTTTCTCCTAGGTAGGTCCTCCAGGGCCTGAACAGGTGGGATTCACCCCACTTCAATACCTCCTGTTCCAAGGCTGACCCTGGGCTGTGTAAGCTGAGGCAAGTCACTTAACTTTTCTGCTCCCTCTCCTTCCAGGCTAAACAATGGGGATGATGGCGTCTATGTTGTTATAAACACGCAATGAGATAACCTATGGGAAGCACTTGATAAGTGGCCTGGTGTGTAGTAAATGCCCAACAAACACTAGCTGAGATTATCCTCACTGTAAATTCAAAAGAGGAAGGCCCAGGACTGCAGGGCAAGGTCCTACTTCCATCTCCTTGTCCAGAACTCAGCACAGACCACGTGCTCAAGAAACTCATGTTGAATGAACAGCCACAAAGACTTCAAAACTACGTCTGCTCAAACCTCTAGATTTAAGCAATCTTTTGCTCCAAATGGGTGGGCTCCAGTCTGGGTCTGGATCTACTCTGGGAAATGACTTTGTGATGACAGCTTCAGAGTAAAGAATTGGGTTCACCAGTGTCTGGAAACAGATGGTCAGAGCAAACACCTTCCCCTCAAGTGCCGCTTCTCCATGTCCAGCGTGTCTGGAAACATTCCACTGCCATTTATGAAATAAATCAAAAACCTCCAACTCTGATAACACCTGTGACAACAACATCAAAGGCCCAGAAAGCACTGACAAGTAAAGAGGGAAAAAAAAAACCTCTTTGATTTCTTTTTAAAACAAGGATGGGCCGGGCGCGGTGGCTCAAGCCTGTAATCCCAGCACTTTGGGAGGCCGAGACGGGCGGATCATGAGGTCAGGAGATCGAGACCATCCTGGCTAACACGGTGAAACCCCATCTCTACTAAAAAATACAAAAAACTAGCCGGGCGAGGTGGCGGGCGTCTGTAGTCCCAGCCACTCGGGAGGCGAAGGCAGGAGAATGGCGTGAACCCGGGAGGCGGAGCTTGCTGTGAGCCGAGATCCAGCCACTGCACTCCAGCCTGGGTGACAGAGCGAGACTCCGTCTCAAAAAAAAGAATTTAAAAAAAAAAAAAAAAAAAACAAGGATGAATTCTTTTCCCTGTAAAATGGGTGAAAAAAGAGTGCTATAAATTCTCATAGTGAGTGCAATTAAGATGTGCAAAGACAGTGATTTTACATTTGGGATGTTAAAGAGCTCAACTAATGAGGCCCTTCCTCCCTAGCCTGTGCAGCACCACGGAAAACCACTTCATTTCCAGTGGGTCAAGACCTCTGGAAGCACGAACCATGACTGACACGCTCTCATTTGAGCCCCGTGACCACCCTGAAGAGGCAGGGCGTTCATTTCACAAGGGAGAAAAATGAGGCTAGGCGGCTCGCCTGGGTCAGCTGGATAAGTGGGGCAGATTCCAGTTTGTCCTGTTTCTCTGAGCCACCTCCTCCCTCCAGCCACTCTTCCTCCTGCCCATCCCCTGCAGAGAAAGGGCAGCAGAATGGGAACAAATCACTTGGTTTAAACCCTGTTTTTGGCACACAGCCCAAGTACATAAAAAGAAGAGATACTTTTTTTAAAAAGCCACTCTCTACAGGTGCCCCTGGAACTTACCATTCCAGGGAGGAAAAGCGGCAGAATGTCCAGTTTCATTGCACTGTCAAAGATAGCAACTTAGGCTGGGCACGGTGGCTCACGCCTGCAATTCCAGCACTTTGGGAGGCAGAGGCAGGCAGATCACTTGAGGCCAGGAGTTCGAGACCAGCGTGGCCAACATGGCAAAACCCCGTATCTACCAAAAATACACAAATGAGCTGGGCATGGTGGTGCACACCTGTAATCCCAGCTACTCGGGTGGCTGAGGCATGAAAATCACTTGAACCCAGGAGGTGGAGGTTGCAGTGAGCTGAGATTGCACCACCACACTCCAGCCTGGGCAACACAGCGAGACCCTGTCTTAAAAAAATAAAAGAGATAGTAACTGAGGAAACAGCCCATTAGAGCATCTTCATTACAACCTGTAAAACCTGTACATGTACCCCTGAAACTGAAAGTTAAAAAAAAAAAGAAAAAACCCTGAAAGACACATGGTTTTATACCCATCTCTTGAAAAAACAAACCCACCCTAGGCAACTGTAAAACAGAATGAGCTGAGGGAAAGATACATTCACAAGCTCCATTCCCAGACCCACCCACTTGTGATCTGTGCTGCCTAGAAGGTTCCAAGTCATCTGAAGAGGCTCAAATAATGGGGATAGGAAGTGAGCAATAGCAGGAGTAAGGTTCAACAGTCTTTTTAGGGCTGAGGTGCCATTACACGTAATCAAAGGGGCCCTATAGATACTTTAAATAATCTACTTCGTGACTTTTTTTTTTTTTTAACTGGGTCTCACTTTACAGGCAAAGATGGGTGAGAAATGCAAAACAAAAGTTTTCATGCATTTTTCTTTTACTTTTTTTAAATTAAGAGATAGAATACAACTTCCTGTCCAGAGTGTGCTCTATGGCTTTTTGCTTTTAAAGGCGCTTTTCATATTAAAGATGAATGAAATGGTCACTATCTCTTTCCCCTTGGCTGAAGTACAAGGAACCTGAATACCATTTGCACCACCTGCCCCCAACCCCCAACAAACAACATCACAGGTGGGCTGCATGAAACAGAATGTGTAAATGCAGTTTCAAAATGACTTGGTGAATCACAGGTCTGGAGCCAGAGGTTTTCAAGCTTGCTCTAAAAGGGGATTAATAAAGAAACACCGGGGGGAAGTCTACAATATGTATTCACTTACACAACTTCAGACAATTTAAGTTCAAAGGCCGGCAGGCAGGCAGGCACCTTCCAGGCAAAAAGCTAAGGGAGACCAGGAAAGCGCAGGTTTTAGCAATTCCTCCTTTGGAGATTCAAAACTGGGGCCGCGGGCTGGGGTGTTGGCGGGGAGTGGGGGTGGTAAGGGGCTTGGCCAGTACCCTTCGTTCAAATGCAAATCCTCAGACCGTACGTACCTCCTCGGTCACCAGGAACACAGCGTGGGCTGGAAGGCTGGTGGCCAGCGGCTAGGGGACTTTGCGGCGCGTCAAGCCCTTTATTATAAACCCAGAAGGTCGCCGTCACTCGCATTGGCCAGGAGGCCCACGGGCTCCGGGAACCAGCTGCTCAGCCGACAGACAACGCAAAGGCCCAGGGTGCCGGCGCTCCGAGCCAGCGTTCTGTGCCGGCTCCTCCCTGGGCGGATGGTCCCCGGAGGAGGTGAATTCCGCGGGCACGCCCACGTCCCCATCGCGGCAGACAATGCGCAGGGTCCCCTCCTGCCGGCTCTCTGGACCCTCAGCTGTCACCGCGGCCCGGGCCGGGGTGGGCAGGGGACCCGGCAGGACAGCTAAGCTCGCCCCTGCCGGGGACTCCGTGGAGCGGCTACTGGCCCCGTGCCCGCTCCCTCTGCCTCCACTTCCCCGGAATCCCAGCGTTGCCCCGGTCCGGGAACGCCCGGCATTGTCGCCTAGGGCTACTCTTCTAGATGTCGTATTTCAAAGACTTCCCTCCGCGAAAACAGCTTGAGACCGTCCCCGGCTCTCCGAAAACATCCAAACCAGCCCCGACTTACCCCCCAAAAAAAGAAAAGGAAGGAGGAAAGGAGCCGAGCTCCGACTGCGCAGGGCCCCGCGCCCGGCTCCCTGCGGCAGCCGCAGGTGCTGAGCGGCTGCGGCGCCCGAGCGCCGATGGCCCCGCAGGTGCGGGCGGTGGGGCTGGGGGTCCCCGCCTCCCGGCCCGGCCCCGGCCCCGCGCCTCACCTGCGCCGCCAAGGCCCGCGCACCGCAGCCGGGCCCGGCCGCCGCGGGCGCTTCCTGCTCGCGACTTCCTGGAGCGGCGCGCGGGAGGCCCCGCCGCCCTTTCACTTTCCCTGGCTCGCGGGGCGCCGGCGGGGCCGCGCGGCTCCTCCCCCTCTCCGGCCGCCGCGACCCCCGGCTCCGGCCCCGGCCCCGGCCCCGGCGTGCCCAGGGTCGCACCAGCCCCGGAGCCACCGGGCGGGGGCGCCCCCACGCCTTGCAGCGCTGCCCGGCCTCTGCAGGCGAACCCGGGTCATGACCCGCGCCTTCCCCGGCTCTGAGGGCGCACGGGCTTTCGCTGGCCCGCTCCCCACCGGCCTCCGGGCAGTCCCAGGCGGCCTCTGCACCGCTGGCGCTCCGTCCTGAAGGCGGGTCTTCCCCACAGCGGCGAGGGTCACATGCCGCCGCGCCCCCACCCCCAAAGAGGGCCTTTCCTTGGCCTCCCGGCTTTTATTCCTATTGTGTCATGTTAAGGGGCACAATCATGAAGACCAGCACTCTATAGCGTGGAAATGTGGCACGCGGATTTGGCTATGTCGAACCAACTTGTAAGCCAGCTTGTGTCCCACCTCGCAGGCACGCGACAGAGGCGGCTCCCTGTTAGGCTGAGGGAGCCCGCCGGGTTCTTACCCTTGCTGGCCAGTGCCCTGGCACACAGGCTCTACGTCACCCCAGAAACAACTCTTCTCCCTAGGCAGCCCCAGGGAGGCGCCTGGCCAGTCCCCTGGAAGCTACTGCCGAACACCCACAGTGGACCCCCGGCATGGCTTCAGAGCAGAGGGGGCTCCCAGCCCACTCCTGGGGAAGAGCAAAGTGAGGCAGAGGGGAAATTTTCCGGGAAAAAGCCTGCCCCTGGATAAAACAATGCTTAAGGATAAAACCAACCCCAGGCCTGGCTGTAAATGTCCCAACAGGCCAGTGCCCCTTGGACCTCCCCCAGGCCCGTTGAGCTTCCCTCTGGAGAAAGGAGAAGGCATTCTTCCCTGTGTTCGGCTTCCCTGCCCTGCTAGGCCTCGCAGTTTCCCCCTGGGGCCCTGCTTTGTTTCTAGAACACTCTGATATCTGTGTCTCTCTTGGCTGAGCTGGGCTGCGTGAAATCCATGACTTTGTTAGGCATTTGAGAAGCCTTCTGCAGGCAGAAAGAAAACCTGCCCACCTCTCTGCCACGCAGGGTTCAGCCACAGGAAGCCTGCGGGCCCCTCATTCCACAAGCCAGATGGCCCAGGGCTCCAGCCTTCTCTTTTTGCCTAGGTTTTCTTCAGACCTTTCTCTCCGCTGGCCCCCTCTGCCAGTTCTTTCTCCTCTCTAGCTCTCCATTCCCGGTGATAGCCCAGTGTGGCTCCCATCCCTCTCTCCAACGGTCTCCGCAGCCCAGGCCCTTGCCACTGGTTCTGCTCGAGGCTACTCCCCTCTCACTGCACTTGTGTGACAGTGTTCTCACTTCCAAGTTCTATCTCCTGCAATCCACTCTTTAAGCTGCCTCAAATTGCCCTCCTAAAGCAAAATCTGATCTTGACATTCCTGATTTTAAAACCTTTGGGACATCCCATCACCTACAGCTTTTACATTTGAAAGGCAATAATACGAGCTCAGGATATATAGGACACCTTGGCCATCACATTGAGACAGCTTCTTCCCGCCCCTCCCCTCCCCCACCCAGCTTTACTGACATATAACTGACAGATAAAAATTACATAATTTATAGTCTATGATGTGATGTTTTGATATATGAACACGTTGTAAAATTATTGCGACAGTCAAGCTAGTATATCCAATCACCTCACATTATTTTTGTTTTGGTGGTGAGAATATTTAAGATCTATTCTTCTTGCAAATTTCAAGTATACAATGTATTATTACTAACTATACATTAGAGCTGTACATTAACTCTCTAGAACTTACTCATCTTTCCTAAGTGAAACTTTGTACTCTTTGGCCAGCAACTCCCCATTTCTCCCACCCTACTACCCCTGGTAACCACCATTATTATATGCTCTACTTCTCTGAGTTCAAGTTTTTCAGATTCCACAAATAAGTGAGGTCATGCATATTCTTCTTTTTTTGTTAGTTTTTTTGTTGGCTGGTTTGTTTTGAGACAGGGTCTTGTTCTGTTGCCCAGGTTGGAGGGCAGTGGCTGAGTGCAGTGGTCAAGGCTCACTGCAGCCTTGATCTCCCAGGCCCAAGTGATCCTCCCACCTCAGCCTCCTGAGTATCTGAGACTACAGGCCCATGCCACCATGCCCAGCTGATTTTTTAAATTTTGTAGAGATGGGGTCTTGATATGTTGCCAAGGCTGGTCTTGAACTCCCAGGCTCAAGAAATCTTCCTGCCTCAGCCTCCCAAAGTGCTGGCAGTAGAGACGTGATCTACCATGCCTGGCCTATATTTGTTTTTCTGTACCTGGCTTATTTCACTTAGCGTAATGTACTCCAGGTTCATCCATGTTGTTGCAAATGACACGAAATCCTTCTTTTTTAAGGCTAAATAGTATTCCATTGTGTACATATAGATATACACCACATTTTCTTTATAAACTTCCCTCTAGTACTGCTTTTGCTGCATCCTATAAGTTTTGGTATGTTGTTTCCATTTTCATTTGTCTCGAGGAATTTTCTGATTTCCTTTTTGATATCTTCTTTGACCCCACTGGTTGTTCAGGTGTGTATTTAATTTCTGCATATTTGTGAGTTTTCCAATTTTCCTCCTGTTACTGATTTCTAGTTTATACTATTGTGGTCAGAAAAGATACTTGATATTTTAATCTTCTTAAATTTGTTAAAACTTGTTTTGTGGCCTAACATATGATCTATCCTAGAGAACGTTCTGTGTACATTTAAATGTGCATTCGGCTGCTGGTGGAAGGAGTGTTCTATATGTCTGCTAGGTCCATTTGCTCTAGAGTGTTGTTCAGGTTCAGTGTTTCCTTATTCGTCTTCTGTCTGGGTCATCTATTCATTGCTGAAAATGGGGTACTGAAGAACCCTGCTATTACTGTATTGCTATTTCTCTCTTGAGTTATGTTAATAAATATTTAGGTACTCTGATGTTGGGTGCATATACATTTATCATTGTTATATCCTCTTGATGAATTTATCTCTTTCTCACTATATAGTGACTCTTATGAAGTTTTTGACTTAAAGTCTGTTTTGTCTGATATAAGTATCTTTTTTGCTCTTCATTTGGTTACCATTTGCATGGAATATCTTTTCCCATGCCTTTACTTTCAGCCTATGTGTAATCCTTAAAGCTAAGATGAGTCTCCTGCAGGCAGCACATAGATTTTTTTTAATATCCATTCAGACACTTCTGTCTTTTGATTGCAGAATTTAATTCATTTACATTAAAGTAATTATTGATAGATAAGGACTTACTACTGCCATTTTAAAAATTGCTTTCTGGCTGTTTGTAGTTTCTTTATTGTTTTCTTACTCCCTTACTATCTTCCTTTCTGATCTGATGATTTTTGTAATGGTATGCTTTCATTCCTTTCTCTTTACATTTTGTAACTCTACTACAGGTTTTTGTTTTGTGGTCACTATGATGCTTACATAAAACATTTTAGGCCAGGCGCTGTGGCTCTTGCCTGTAATCTCAGCACTTTGGGAGGCCGAGGCGGGCAGATCATGTGGTCAGGAGATCGAGACCATCCTGGCCAACATGGTGAAACCCCGTCTCTACTAAAATACAAAAAATTAGCTGGGCTTGGTGGCATGTGCCTGTAGTCCCAGCTACTTGGGAGGCTGAGGCAGGGGAATTGCTTGAACCCAGGAGGCAGAGGTTGCAGTGAGCTGAGGTCACACCACTGCACTCCAGTAATAAAACATTAGCTGCCTACAGAAATCCTACACTTCAATTTCTCCCCACCTCAACATATTTTATGTTACTGATATCACAATTTGCATCTTTTATGTATTGTGTATCCACTTACAAATTATTGTAGCTACAATTATTTTTAATACCTTTGTCTTTTAACTTTTATACTAGAGTTAAAAGTGATTTACACACCACCACTGTAGTATTATTCTGAATTTGACTACATTTTTACTTTTACAGCGAGTTTTCTACTTTTATATGTTTTCATAATGTTAGCATCCTTTCATTTCAACTGGAATAACTCCTTCTAGCAGATCTTGTAAGGTGGCCTAGTAGTGATGAACTCCCAGAGCTTTTGTCTGGGAAAGTCTTTCTCTCTCCATTTCTATAGGAGAGCCTTGCCTGGTATAATATTCTTGGTTGGTTGTTTTCTTTCAACACTCTGAATATATCATCCCACTCCCTCCTGGCCTTCAAGGGCTATGTGGAGAAACCTATTGACAGTCTTATGGGTTTTCTATGTGTGACAAGTTGCTTTTCTCCTGCTGCTTTCAAAATTGCTTCTTTAAGTTTTGAGAATTTGATTATAATGTATCTTGGTGAAATCTCTTTATATTTAGTCTATTTGTGGCTCTTTGGGACTCATGGATCTGGACATTCATTTCCCTTTACAGATTTCGGAAGTTTCTGTCATTATTTATTTAAATAAGCTTTCTCTTCCTTTTCTTTCTTTGCTCCTTCTAGGATTCCCGTAATGCTTATCCTAGTTTGCTTGATGATCTTCCTAAGTTGCATAGGCTGTCTTCACTCTGTTTCACCAAGAGCATAGTATGTATGCCATCAACTTAAGGAGCAGACATTCTCCCAGAGAAGGCCAAGGCAAAGCCAGTGACAGGCCTTGACTGACAAGGAACTGAGGTTTCCCTGAAGGGGGCTTTGAGGATACTAGGCTTCAGAGCTCAAGAAAATGCCTCATGCTTAGAAAGCATTAGAGCATTAAACACTATTAGAGAGAAAGAAAAGGGAAAATCAGAACCTGATTACTTAACCTGGAGAAAAGAAATTCATTTTATCTCCACTGATCAAAAAGCAAGAATTCTAGCTGTATGGTGCACTGACCGGCGAGGAAGGGTGATTTATGTTCAGTTACTAGTGTTGTTGATAAGAAATACAATGAAAAGCCTCTCATTATTAAGCATGCTCTGTATTCCAGGCATCGTGCCCGGCCTACAGATATAAAACTGACAAGAGTCCACACACGGAAGAACTATAACGCAATCCAGCAAACATAATTAGGTGTGAAGGCGTAGGCGTTCCCAGTCCTATAGGACCCCAGCGAGGAGACTGGCCACACTCCCCACCCGATGTCACACTTCCAGGAGCCCAGCGAGGAGACTGGCCATGCTCCCTACCCCATGCCACACTTTCAGTTGCAGTACTTTTGACTCACTTCCTATTAACGTATGAAAGCTCTGTTTCCTCCAAAGCATTCTCCTCCTTGATCATAAAGAACAGGCAGTGGCCATGAAAAACAATGACTGAGTCACCCTGGCTGGGATAGACCTGTCAGTCCTACAGTGTCAGGGGAAGTGGCAAGGGATGTAAGATAACTAGATGTCGTCTCTAAAAGAAGAGGTCCGTAGAAAACCTTTAAAATTGGACATAAAAATCATACTTTACTTATATTATTTAGAAATATAGGGAACTACCAAAAGAAATGGGTAAAAGAGTAGAAAACGGTTGGGGAATGAGACAGAGGAGTTGAAGGGATAAAGCCAGGTTCAGCTGTTTGTTGTTATATACCTTGAGTATCATTTCATTTTAAAACTATAGGCATGATATTTAAAGAAATACCAACATAAAGACAGAAGGCTGTGCTTCATTTAGGTAATGGCATTTTCCTGGTAGAATTTTAGACACTGTGATTCTTGAATTAGAGACATATTTGGAGGAGAGGAGCTTTGCAAGTATCCTGAAATAATAAGGGGACAAACACCCATTTATAAGGGTGGTTCTCTTTAAACTACCTGTATAAAATAGGCAAATTTTCTTGCTTCTAAGACCCCTTGGCAGTGTTTCCCAGCAGAGTAACTTTCTTGCTTTTCTTCTATATGTGTGGCAAGGGAAATAGTAACTGAGAGAGTACTCATGGGTCTTTGGGGAGTAAACTGGATCCTAACTGAAGCAGGACTTGATAAAGTCTTGAATCGAATTCAGGGACTTAGAGTTCTTTCAGTGAAGCCTTCCTCTGTAGCTGAGCTCCACTCTGGGGCTAACTTGTTGCCTGAGCCCATCTTTTGTAAATTCCTCTTGATTTTATGCCTATAGGTAGAATGAGGTCAGGTATGTGGGAACAGGAAACTGACCCATCAACTCAGGAGTCATTCTCGCAATTGAGCTAGTGCAGATACATGAGATAAGCAAGTTGGAAAATTTTTATGGAGTCTTCAAAAAGGCATACTCTTAGGCTGGGCATGGTGGCTCACGCCTGTAATCCCAGCACTTTGGGAGGCCGAGGCGGGGGGGATCATCTGAGGTCAGGAATGGCCAGCCTGGCCAACAGGGTGAAACCCTGTCTCTACTAAAAATACAAAAATACAAAAAAATTTGTATACTAAAAATACAAAAATTAGCCAGGCGTGGTGGTGGGCACCTGTAATCATAGCTACTGGGGAGGCTGAGGCAGAATAATTGCTTGAACCCAGGAGGTGGAGTTTGCAGAGAGCTGAGATGGCACCATTGTACTCCAGCCTGGGTGACAAGTGAGACTCCGCTTCAAAAAAAAAAAAAAAAAAAAAAAGGCATGATCTCCAGTCCAGCTCTAGTTTGGTAAACTATGTGGCTGAAATTAAGGGGCTGTTCTTTAAAGTTCCCTCTGGGACAGCATTTGATGATTTATGGACATGGTACTGATTTATGGATATGATGAAATTTCATTACTCATATCCTCTGTATCAAACTGATATTGTTTGGGTATTTGTCCCCTCCAAATCTCATGTCGAAACTTGACCCCCACTGTTGGAAGTGGGACCTAGTGGGAGGTGTCTGGGTCATGGGGGAAGATCCCTCAGGAATGGTTTGGTGCTATCCTCTCAGTAGTAAGTGAGTTCTCACTGTATCGGTCCCTGTGAGAACTGATTAGAAGGAGCTTGGCACCTCCCTCCATGCTCTCTCTCTTCCTTCCCCTCTCACTGTGTGAGGCCTGCTCCGCTTCACCTTTCACCAAGAATGGAAGCTTCCTGAGGCCTTTGCAAGAAATAGGTGCTGGTGCCATGCTTCTTGTTCAGCGTGCAGAAACATGAACTAAATAAACCTCTCTTCTTTATAAATTGCCCAGCCTGGAGGATTCCTTTATAGCAACCCAAATGGACTAAGACACACACTTCAGTAGTCTTTCACGGATTGCCTATCTATTCCCACCAGACATGGAGTCTGGGAAAGGATGGCTTTGGATGGTAAGACTTTCCGCTCCATCAGCTTAATCTACCCTCCTCACCAGTGGCTGACAGTTTAGTCAGCCAGTCCCCCTCACAGCCTACACTGAAGACCTCAGCACTCACTGTGGCCATCAGAAGGCACATGCCCTGGGTTCCTCCAGGCAGCTGCTCCTTTCCAGTTAATTTATAGTTGTAACTCTTATGATTAAGACCATTAGTATTTAACTCTTATAACTGAAGTCCTTTCTAAAAAAGACTTATGTAACTCAATAATAAAAGCAACTTATTGAGCTGGGTGTGGTGGCTCACGCCAGTAATCCTAGCACTTTCGGAGGCCAAGGCAGGTGGATTGCCTGAGCTCAGGAGTTCAAGACCAGTCTGGCCAACACAATGAAACCCTGTCTCTACTGAAATACAAAAAATTAGCTGGGTGTGGCGGCATGTGCCTGTAATCCTAGCTACTTGGGAGGCTGAGACAGGAGAATTGTTTGAACCCAGGAGGCAGAGGTGGCAGTGAGCTGAGATCGTGCCATTGCACTCCAGCCTGGGTGACAGAGTGACGGTCTGTCTCAAAAAAAAAAAAAAAAAAAGCCACTTATTGAATATGATATTCTCTCCTGACTATTACTCGAGATGATCTTTTTGAGCATCAGTTAAGATTCCACAATGAATACTGAGCTAGCAAAAAAAAAAAAAAAGGCATGGGACTTGGAATCTGGAGTGATGGGTTAACATTCTGACCCTAAACTTACTCTTTTGGGACCCTATGAAAGTCAATTTACTCTCCTGAACTCCAGTTTTCCTAGTGTGACTCTGTGGAGTTGATGTATGGATGAACAGGGAAAGTAAGGTGTTAAAATGTAGGCACCATGAAAGCAGAGATTTTTTAACTGGTTTTATTCATCAGTGAATCCTTATCATGTATAGAATCATGCCTGGCACACAGGAGACATTCAATAAATATTTATGCTAATATTCCTAAGGATGCTTTAGGAACTGTAAATTAGTGTACAAATGCTTATGGCTGCTCTAATTATTGGAAAGCACAGCTAATCAGTGTGAATATGTAATCAATCTAGGACTCATATCAGGAGCTGAAGGAAGGAGAGAGCCACAAAGTCCCTTGCATCAGCTTGTTTTGATTTGCTATTTTTCTCTAAAAATGAAGTTTGATTCCCTCCCACCATCTTTAATATACATCCTGTTAAGCTTTGATTTTTTGACACAAAGTTAATAGAGGTTTAAAAATAAAATATGCCTCCAAAGTTACTATATATCACTTTGCAGCTATCTTTCTGATGGCAAATGAAGGAACATCTGTAAGAGTACACAGAAATGCCACTTTCAATTCAGGGGTATCAACATTGAACCAGGCCTGGGATGCCAGAGCTCATGTTCACCTTCCAAGTAGACAAGGGAATCCTCTTACTGCCTGCGCAGCCTCCACTTCACCAACATTAGCCTTATTAAATGTGTCACATGGGGAACATTCAATCAATTTGTGTTCCAGTTTCTTCTCCTCTAATGTAGGGTCACTGAATGTTTTCATCTGTAAGACACTGTCCCTATTACAAGGATGAATAGGAAAGGTCCTCATTCTTAGGAAGTGAACAATCTAGTTGGTACAAAACTACAGAGAGCCTCACATCACATAACTTAAAAATCCCCTTAAATCCTTAACCTGTCACAAATTTTCTGGTTTTAACTTTCAGAAAACAAAATTTTAAAAGCTCTTTTAGAAAAAAAATCATGTTTTGGATACTGTAATTTTCACAAGTCAATATTTTGCACACACCCGTAGCCTTGGCTGTGTCTCTGCGGTAGAGCTGAAGCTTAGTGGGCTCCCTACCTGTTGGGGGCTGAAGTCACAGGGATCTAGGTTGACTCTGGGGGATCGTGCCTCTCCAGCCTTCCAGCTGCCCGACAGTGATGGAGTGTGGAGGGTTACTTCAGGGGCTACCCACCTGGCAGACACAGTCACCTGGAGGACACTGCAGACAAGGGTTGGGGATAAGCCTGCCTATGGGGTTGTGTAAGTGACAGCTGAGCTGAGACCTGGAGAAGGCATCGAGTTACCCAAAAGAAGAGTGGAAGGTGTTCCAAGCAGAGAACAGCGTGGGCAAAGGCCCAGCAATCCTAGAGAAAGTTAGGTTCGGGGAACTGAAAGTCATTATGGCCAGAGCAGAGAGTGCAGTGTGTGAACATAAGGCAAGAGAAGAGGCTGGGGAGGGACTTGGTGGCCACGTTATTCGGAGCCTCATAATCGAATGAGGGAGTCTGGACTTTACTACTGACAGATTTTAAACTGAAGAACAACATGATTAGATGTATGGTTTTAAAAGATTATTCCGGTCAGTGTGGCAAATAGATAAGAGAGTGAGACTAAGGCAGGGAGACCACCTGGGCTGTTGGTGTCTTCTTGGCAGAAGATGATGGTGTCCTGACTAAGGAAGAAGCAGTGGGAATGGAAAAAAGTAGATGGATTTGGAACAATTTGCAAGGAAGAATCTCCAGGATTTGGAGATTGGTTGGGGAAGAGGGAAGGAAAGAACTGGTCCCAGACATTGATGATGTTCAGATTCTGGCTTAGGAAACCAGTAGCAAGTGGGCCCTTCATTAAGATAAGGAAATAAAGAAAAGAGAAGGTTTGGGCAACTGGTGTGTGTAGGAAAGAAGTTCAGTTTTGCCCTTGTTGAGTTTGAGATAGATGATAAAAAGGTCAGCCCAAGAAGTGGCTTTTTTGTGGGATCTGGAATATACGGGAGGAAGCATAAGCAATAATAACTTGAAAGTGTTCTCAAAACCCTTTTAGAGTCAATTAATTCATTTATTCTGGTAGTGAACTTGGGAGCGAGATGCCTGTCTCGCAGGGTAATGCTGGGCACAGGCAGAGACTGATGAGTTCTTGATCTCTAGGTCCTTTTTCTTCCTTTACTGTATAAATTTTACTTCTTCTACTACATTACAATACATATCATATATGTGCATGCCTTAAAATAGTAACAAAAGAAAATATCATGACACACATAGAGAAGTTTCTAGAACTAAACACATACCTCGATGTCCAGCTTGCTGCCAGTTAGCTTGAAAAGGTGTTCAGGATTAAGGTGAAGAAAACAACCGAATAAAGCCAAGCTGCCTCTTCACTCCAGAGAGTTTCCTAAGCTATCACCCCTATTCTTTCTTCCGACACATCCTTGGAACTGAGACCAGGGCCAAGATGACCCAAAATGGCCAGGCCATCTCTCCATTTCTAGCCATTAAAGCCTGGTGCACTTCTGGGACCCTCTTTAAATGTATTAATACAAAGAACTGCTACAAAGAAAGCCACAATATTCGGAACATACCAAGACAACTAAATAATCAAAGAAATACATTAGTGAATCACATTCTAAATGAAACAATCTTATCTTGTTTAATAAATACATATTTTCACATTTCCATTCTTGTTCAATGGGGAAAGTCTTTTAGGGCCCCTGAACTGAGACTTTGTTCTGAGGTCATAGATAACAGCACTGAGCTGCTCTAGTACCACCCGGATGTGGTTGCCAGAGGCTCCGTCTCGTTCCTCCCAGTGCAGGGCCTCAGTGATCAGATAGCACAAAGCCAGCTCTGGGAAACCTAAAATTGCCAGTCCAGTTTAAAATCTTTCTGGCTTTCCTCTTTGTAGAGGGAGAGGGAAATGGTTCATTTAGCTCTTCTGATAACTATATTTGCTCCACAACTATTTAGAGGCTTGTCCTAGTAACTAGATAATTAAAAATGGGCTTGAGGAGAGGAGAAAGGCAGTTCAAACAAGCAGGTATGCCAGCGCCACAAGAGGAGGACAGCAACAGTACCCAGAGCTGAGGAAATTCTGGTAGTCACCCAAGAAACACGAGTGAATGAGATACTGAGAAAAGACACCCGAAACATTGTTTTCTTAAAAACAAAATGGAGACTGGGTGTGGTGGTTCACACCTGTAATTCCAGCACTTTGGGAGGCTGAGGCAAGTGGATCTCTTGAGCTCAGGGGTTTGAGCCTGTGCAACATGGCAAAACTCTGTCTCTATAAAAAAAAATACAAAAAATCAGCCAGGTGTGGTGGCAGGCTCCTGTATTCCCAGGTACTCGGTAGGCTGAGGCAGGAGGATCACCTGAGCCTGGGAGGTTGAGGCTGCAGTGAGCTGTGATCATGCCACTGAACTCCAGCCTGGATGACAGAGCCAGACCTTGTCTCAAAAAAAAAAAAAAAAAAAAAAAAAAAGGAGCATAATTTCCTTAAGTAATACCCCCTACCTTGTTCAACTTTATATTAAACCTTTTCATTCATTCTCTTATCCAACATTTGTGACATAATAATTTTGGTATATCCTTAAGGTGAAATACTATTGTCTTCAAAACACTTTGGAAAAATTTTTTTGACATGTTCACCATATAATGACATGTGATAATGTAAATGACAAATAGAATGATTTCAATTAAATAGACATACATATGCATTTTAAAAGCGTGAAAGGATTCACACCAAAATGGCAGTAGTTATTATCTTTGGGAAGTGAGATTATTGGTTATCTTTATTTTCTTCATTATACTTTACTGTATGTTCCCAATTTTCTAAAAGTATTCAGTAATATTTAATAAGTTGAGTATCTGGTATGTGTCAAGTTCTGTGCCAGACTGTGGGGTGGAGGCCTTGGGAGGTGCTTAGGGAGGCTGACCTGGAAACATGTTACAATTGTGTAGGGAATGCATCAGAAGCACAACCAGAGAGATGGTAAGAAGGGGCTGGCAGCAGTTAGAAACAGCATCCCTAGGAAGGTTACGTCTGGTAAGGTATTAAAGTTGACAAATTGTTCACCGGGTAGAGAAACGTGGGCATCACATTTCAGAAACAGAAAATAACATATACAGATGTATGTAGGTAGCCTGCAAAAAACTAATCTAAATAATTAACAAGGGTTATCATAGGTGAAGAATCAGCATTTGGGGAAAAATGCTTATCTTCTCAAACAATCCAGGAAATATTAATACAAACTAAAGTCACTATGAGACACTGCCTTGTCCATCAGAGTAGCAAAGAAGAAAAATGACTTACAGTAGGCGAGGGAGCAGTGAGTCACACACTCTGTTCTGCTGAGAGTGGGGATAGGTCTGGCCATTCTCGGAGGCAATGCAGCAACATGTATTTAGGCTCAGCAATTTCTCAATTCTATAAAGCTGCAATCCAAAGAGCTGAATTTGAGATGTAGACAAAGATCTATGCATTCAGATGTTCATATTGATTTCATTCACTCATTCATCTATTTACTTTGGGCAGGGGGTTCACAGGTGTTCACTGTATTATTTTGCTGGCATATGCGAATATGTGTTCTTTTATATGCATCAAATATTAAATAATTAAAAGATTTTAAAACCTGAGCTAAATATACATGTTACATTTCTATAGCACTTCCAAATCATTTCATCCTCATTATCTTATTTGATCATGACCTCTCTAAAAGTTGGGCAGGGGGAGCCTTATTCTGGGAAAATCATGAGCATGTGGTTCAGCATGCCACCTCTTTCCCTGTCCCTTTTCTAGAAAATCTGATCCACCCTTAGATCTTGAAAACTACAGCCTCATGTAGCACAAGATCTCCCACCACAACTGCTGGTTAGAGTGAGGCTATCTGCAATATCAAAACTAGAACCAACCTGGCATATCCACCAGTAGGAAAGTGTGACCTCCACTTTGGAATGAAGGATTAACATGTAGCCAGAAGGCATAATAGTTTTGGTTTTTGTTTTGTTTTGTTTTTTTGAAATAGAGTTTCGCTCTTGTTGCCCAGGCTGGAGTGCAATGGTGCGATCTCGGCTCACTGCAACCTCTGCCTCCCAGGTTCAAGCGATTCTCCTGCCTCAACCTCCAGAGTAGCTGGGATTACAGGCACCTGCTACCACACCCAGCTAATTTTTTATATTTTTAGTAGAGACAGGGTTTCACCACGTTGGGCAAGCTGGTCTTGAACTCCTGAGTTCAGGCAATCCACCCACCTTGGCCTCCCAAAGTGCAGGGATTACAGGCATGAGCCACCACACCCAGCCTGGTAATTTTTTTTAAACAGTGTAGATTTATGTAGAATTTGCCCCCAAATGGGTCTGTAATTTCTTTCTCATTTCTTTGTAATCCCCTAGTACTCTACCTAGAAGACACTCAGATGTAGTTAAGCAACTGATATCCTGAGAGAGCCCTCGGAAAATGGAGTGTGTTAAGAAGAATTAAAAAAACAAGAAAAAGAAAAAAAAAATCACATCACTTTTTTCTCTTTTCCTAGTGCTGCATAAAGCACAGCTCTGTTGCAAGATAATATCTAACACTCAATTTGATAAATCTGTGTTGGCTGAGCACTTACTATGTGCCAAGCACTGAGCTATGTCCTTGAGTTGCTACCCAAGGTGAAATTTGAGTCTATCCAACTTTCTGATGTCTCTTGTCTCCACACAGGTGTCCACTAAACTATTTCTCCTACTTGTAATGATACATCACGGAATAATCTCACTTCCTGGGTGAAAAATAATTTACATTTCTCTCTTGACAACTGTGTTTCAATAGCCTTCCACTGACCTACATACCTCAGGTATGGGCGTGTGTGTATCTGGCATTTTCCTCCTTGCTGGGTGCCAACTTTATGAGACATAAGCCACAAACAGTTCAAATACCTACTTACACTTAAGAATCTACCTGTCTATATATATCCAGAAGCTTCAGTCTCTCCCCACCCTTATGTATATTAGTGCTAATGAATGTGAGCATTAAAACTAATCTGTTTATCACAGACTAACTTCTGATTGTCACAAACAACTATCTGACTGAATCATCTTTGGCAGTTTGATTCTTTTCAAGAAAAAACCTCTACTGAAAATGATTAAGACAAACTTGAGCTAAAATTCTCCCCCAAACATACTGATAGCCAAAAGGTGCTTAACCTATTATAAGATTAACAACAGTACAATTAATAGTAACAGCTCCCATTTACTGAGTGCTTTACTGTATGCTAGGCATTTGCTACTCTCATTATGAATATCTCATTTTGACCTCACAACAGCCCATTTTACAGATGAGTAGACTGACTTCAGAAAGAAGTATATGGAGCTAGGGCTCCAATCCCGGGTCTGTCTCTATCCTCTAAATGCTAATATGTGATACTACCAACACTGTTTTAAAAAGTTTTCAATTGTACATGTAGATAGAACTTTTTCTATCTATATACCCTAATATATTTGTTTATAAATATGCATATATATGAAATTGGTAAATTTACCAGAGTACAATTATTCTAATAAACAACCTCATGGTTCTATAGTTAAGATGGGCCTGAACTCATTTTGTTGAAAGTCCCTGCTTTTTATCTGAACATTGCCTACAGAACTTCAAAAAAAATCTGTTTGCATTTTACCGAAGCCCCTCAGTTCTTAAGGCCTTTTCTCCACACTGCCCAGGAGAGCTCAGAAGAGACACTCTTAGGGACTCAGTCGCCATGGCAACTGCCAAGCTGCAGGGCCTCCAGCTGGGAGGTGGGCCTGGAAGGTTGTGGAAAATACAGAAGGCAGCCCCAGGGTGGTTTCAACAGTTTCCCCGGCCTTGGCCATCCCACCAGGAAGCAGAAGGCACCCTGACCAGGCCCTCTGCAGAGATCAACCATGGCCGGCCTGGGACTGTTTTTCTTCTTTTTGAAGGGGTTAATGGGTAAAAGGAAATGGATCGCTCCATTTCTACGTAAGAAGGACAAGAAGATCATTTCTTACTGAAGAAACGAAGTGCAGAGGAACCGCGGCCACTGCTGCCCTCCACTCTCCTGAGGGTGTTCCCCTCGGCCCTCGCTCCTCCCTGCAGAGCGGCACTTGCACGAACTTCCCGCTTGGGGGTTACGGGAAGTGCCTCTGTGGATGATGGGAAAGCCCCGCAGGGGATAATGGGAAGGCCTCGCGGGGGATGATGGGAGACCCCTGCCAGAGGAAGATGGGCAGCCCCTTTTGATTTTTAAGCGGTGGAAGAGGATTTCCTCTCATTTTCCAGTAAGGAAAAACCTTCTGAGGATGTCCTCATCTTTCTGCCTCTCATCTTCCCACCACTCCCACGCCCCAGGAAAGGAGGAAGATGGGCTGAGCAAGCATTTTGAGGGCCTTCAGAATTGGAAAGCGCTTCTTCTGGCATTACCAGGCATTTCCAGGTCACTGTGGGGTCAGGGGTCAGGGATCCTGGGGCTCTGAGTGAGGCATCCGCTTGGCTTGATGAAGTCCTCCTGGGGCTTCCTGGGTGTGCAGAGAGGTGCCCAGCGCTCCGACTGCCTCTTGGCAGCTGTGGCTCTCAGCTGAATCTGGGCTGGGGTGCAGCTTCTTTCTGGAAGGAGGAATTTAGAATCCAGTCCAGGTGCTGCTGCAGGAGGTGCTGGGAGGCCCATCCTGTTGTTCACCCCTTCTTGCCTTTGTCAATTATTTGGATAATTGCTAAACCCACAGTGTAGTGAAATTACTATAGATTGAAAGATTTGGGAGGGAAGACCCTGGCTAATTTGTACGGGATAGAGATCAAATTGTAAACCTTAGGATTTAATAGCTGTAGCTAGATGTCTAGTTGCTAAGGATGTGATCCAGAACAGGGTTTGCTTAACCATGTGGTTTGCTTAAGCCACTCCCTGGTGTTTGCAATCCAAGGCATTTGAACCAGTAGTCCTCTGCTTGGTAGATGCTTTACAGTCACTGCCAGAAAACTGTAGTTATTTCTTTATCACAGATCTGGGAGGCAGTATAGTGATGAGCAACAGTTGCTTTTGGGTCTGATGGCTCGATTTGAATCCCACTGGCTGTATGATCTTGGGGAACGATCTTAACTGCTGTGGGCCAAAGTTAAGGCTGTTGAGGCAGAAATTGATAAAGGCTTATTGAAAGTCAAATTTGAAGATTGAATGGGGAAGGCACAGCAACAAAGTTGGGTGTGTTCCAAAGTCTGTTACAAGTTGCAATGGTTTTTTTTTTTTTTTTTTTTTTTTGAGAAGGAGTCTCGCTCTGCCGCCCAGGCTGGAGTGCAGTGGCCGGATCTCAGCTCACTGCAAGCTCCGCCTCCCGGTTTCACGCCATTCTCCTGCCTCAGCCTCCCGAGTAGCTGGGACTACAGGCGCCCACCACCGCGCCCGGCTAATTTTTTGTAGTTTTAGTAGAGACGGGGTTTCACCGTGATAGCCAGGATGGTCTCGATCTCCTGACCTTGTGATCCGCCCGTCTCGGCCTCCCAAAGTGCTGGGATTACAGGCTTGAGCCACCGCGCCCGGCCTGCAATGGTTTTATAAGAAAGTTGAGGAATGGGAAGGGGACTCCTAATATTGGAGTTGTCTTTTTTCATTGGAGGGATGATATAGAGGTTACAATCAATGGCTACGGATGACAACATACAGGCTAAAATGTTTTCTGCGTATGCACAAGACAATCAGTGAAACGTCATGATTTAGAAACAAATCAGTATCCTTTTCAGTGTCAGTTGTTTACATATTAATTAATACATCAACAGTCTGAGGAACTCATGATAAGATTTGAGAGATTCACAGTAATATTCTTTACTCAAGTACAAAATGTAAAACATGAATCATAAGACCTTCTCCAAGTAGTTAAAATATAGTTTATTCTTTTAAGTATAGGGGTGCATGACTTAACTCATGCCTGGCATGGCCTTAGGTCCTGTTTATAAGTTGGTATCTTACTGCCACAGAGTCCATTCTGTCAGTCTTATGATTTGTATTTTAACATTAATGCTGGTTAGTTGTTGTGTCTAAACGGCAAAAGGGTATTAGTGAGGCATGTCTGACCTCCCTTCCCATCATGGCTGATAACTCAGTTTTTAAGGTTTCTGGGGTCCCCTTGGCCAAGAGGGGGTCCATTCAGTTGGCTGTAGTGGGGCTTAGGAGGTTATTTTTAGTTTATACCCCCCTATAACTCCCTTTCCTTAGATGTACAATGGAGAAATGATAGTGAGGATTTAATAAGATAACTCATAAAATTCTTAAAACAGCGCCCACATGCAGTGTCAGGACTTAGTAAACATTGATTACTGTCATTGTTAGGACAAATTTGAAAGTTGAATTTCTGACATTTTAAATGTAAAAAATGACTATTTATTTGCATATACTTGATTATGTTACCATTCTACATTTTTAACATTTAAAATACTTTTGGCATTTTATTATAAAAATAAGACATGCTCAATTGTAGTAACTGGGAAATTGCCAATATGTAGAGAAGAAAATAATAATCATCTGTTATCCCCAACTCCCCACTTTTCCCCATAAGAAAAGCTGTTAAATTTTGGTGTTTACAACATTTTTATCTTTGCAACTAAAAAAACGACATAATTTTGGATTCTTGTGTGTTGCTTGTAACTTGTGTATTTATTCAGTAAGTAATATATTTGGGCCTGATGATGGGTTATGGTTGTAAACTTTCATATTAGCATTGGGAAGATTCTCCAGGGGATGTGTGCTCTGAAAGATCAGCAGCTTATTCACCACGTGGATTTGGCTTCTGGGATTCTGCCATCAAGACTAAATCCTGTGGTTATTCAGTCACTCCTCCCCAGCTCCTGCAGCAACAACAAATAACACAGCTTTTTGTCTGGGATGATGGCAGAGGAAATGGGAGATCGTGAGGGGCCTTGGGCAGGCGGAGTGCGTCAGGTGAAGCAGAGTGCCAAGCCTGCACGTGTACGTGCGTGTGCGCCTTTGATTTTTGTGGGTGCGTGTGAGTGGAGGGGAGCCAGGAGCGAGCGGAGAGGAGCGGAGATCCTTACGGGACCCCTGAGAGTCAGAGGCCCGAGGGGGCTGGGACTGCCGTCGGAGTCGGGGAATGATGTCAAACCGGGACGGACATCAGTGTAGGCCGCACCTGCTGAGAGGCCAGAGCTGCCTCCTTGAGAATGAAGTTGTTTACGGACCAAAGAAGAGATCTTGGCGGACACATCTCTGCGATCCGCGAACCCTGAAGGGTCCAAAGAGCCTAGAAAGGTAAGTGGGGATGGGCAGTACCCCCGGGGACCTGCGAGGCCCGGGGACGGAAGGGAGCGGGCAGTGCCCGCACTGGGCAGGGGTGAAACCCTCTCGAGAGTTGGCCTGGACGCGCTTCCCGCGTCCCTCCTCTTGAAGGCCCAGTACCCAGGTGGCTCCTTGTTGCGGCGTCACAGAACAGCCGACCAAAGTGATGGATTTCAGGGGCCAGCGACAGCGAGGTCCAGGTCAGAGACCCGGTGGGCAGCCAGGCACGGAACCCGCCCAGGCCCTGCCCAGTCCCCGCCCCCCTCCCTTCCCGAGCAGTGATTGGCCAAGGCGGCCCCTCGTTGCTATGACGGCACCCCAGTGCTGCCACTGGCTCCACCTCCTCCCTTCCACCCCGCCCCTCTCTATTCCCGGGCGGTGATTGGTCGAGATGCCCTTCCCGTTGCTATGACAGTACGCAAAGGCTGCGAGTGGCTCCTCCCGCGCCGTCCGCCTCGCCAGTCCCAGCTCCCTATCGTCCGGGCCGGGAGGGAGGCGGGGCCGGCCGCGTCTCCATGGCGACGCGGGACGCAGCGGTGGAGGCGGTTGCTACCCACCTGCTCGAGGCGTTGCGGCTGGGATCCAGGCTGAGGCGAGACCATGTCGGACCTGGGCTCGGAGGAGTTGGAGGAGGAGGGAGAGAATGATATTGGGGTGAGAGCTCCTGATGAGAAGGGGCTTCCCGGGGTGCGCAGCGGCGGGGAAACGTCGAGGTTGGGTTTGGAGAGTGAGGAGGGGCAGAAGCCAGAGGTCTGAGCCACAGTTCCCCAGGAGGCCCCGGCAGGGACGAGGACCACGCCAGACACACCTACGTGCATCCTGGAAGCTGATGGTGAAAGGTGAAATGACATCTGGTTACCACATCCCGCCTCGTTATTCCCCCACCCCCATCCTGCCTCCCATTAAAGGCAAAGATTTCCCAGCAGAAGGCTTTGGAAGTTTCCTCCTCCCTGTGTTAATTCCCATCGAGGCAGTTTTCTTAGATGAGCAGATCATCCCACGTTGCCATACTGCCCTTGAACAAGTCATTTCTGTAGCTGAGATTTGCTCTCCCGGCATTTGGATGCATGGAGGAAAGTTGCTTCCTGGCAGACTCCAAGAAATGCTGAGGAGGCCCTGGGCTCAGAAGAGGGTTCCTGAAGGTATTACCTTATAGGTGTATCCTCACATGTGCTTTCTTCAGTCCCTTCTGAACTGACCTAGGTCTTTGGAGTTATTTCCTGCCTTAGGCAGCAGAGAGGAGAAAGAGCTGCACACCCAGCTTGTGAGCTGGGCTCTGTGTGGGAATATTTCTACCACCCAGAAAGCAGTTCCTCCCTACTCCATAGGGTGACCTCTCCATGGCTGACAGGTAGGGAACCTCAGCCGCTCTACTTTCAGAATTAACTGAAAAATCTAGCCACTCTGCAGTGGTGCTGTCAGTGCCTGCCCAGACCTTTTTGCTAGCTCTGGGCACTCATCTCCCAGCTTCTGCCTGATTTGCTGCTCAGCTACCACTTCTGTGCACTGGAACTACCTGCCCAGTATGGAGAGCCAGAAGTGCCTGAAATTCACATCCAGCCAGACAGCCAGTAGCTAGTGCAAGAAGCAGGACAAAGTCTGCAGTGCAATTGATGCCCCTAGAGTGCCTGCTGGATTAGGCCAAGTCTGGGACTTCACCTGCAATGGCATCCTTCCTTAGCTGCCTGCCCTTTCATGTCTTCTTCCCTGCCCTCTTTACTACTTTCTCCCAGGAGAGCACTGAAAAAAATCAGGCCAGGTGCAGTGGCTCACGCCTGTAATCCTAGCACTCTGGGAGGTCGAGGCGGGTGGATTGCCTGAGCTCAGGAGTTCGAAACCAGCCTGGGCAACACGGTGAAACCCTGTGTCTACTAAAATACAAAAAATTAGCTGGACGTGGTGGCAGGCACCTGTTACAATCCCAGCTATTTGGGAGGCTGAGGCAGGAGAATGGCTTGAACCCGGGAGGCAGAGGTTGCAGTGAGCCGAGATCACGCCACTGCACTCCAGCCTCGGCGACAGAGCAAGACTCCGTCTCAAAAAAAAAAAATCGCTTGTTCAGGGTCTGCCTCTAGGTGAGCCCAACCTGTAACACTTGCACAGACAAACAAACTTTCTAGTTTATCTCCTCAAATGACCCCACTGAATTTGTAACTTTTTACTGCCTATAATTTTTAGGTTCAGATCACATTTGGGGTCATTTTAAAGGATTTCTCTCTCATTCAGCCACCCCAGAAGCTCAGTGTTGGATGTATTGGGAAGCCTCTTGGATGGAAGGAGGGGACTTTTATACATTTTGATGTAAACTAACCCTGAAACAAATCTGTAAGGTCACCGATTTTTACCTTATATTCTAGGCAGGAATTAGTGGGCCAAACAGTGCTAGAAAAGGGAAAGAATTGAACAGATGTTTATTTCTAAAGTCCTCATTGTAGTGTGTCAGTACTTGTGTTATAATAAGATTATATACATCAATTCCATTTTTAATAAATTTTATTATGTATATTTAAGAAATACAGTGTGATATGAGATACCTGTGTTAAATCATTACTGGATGCTTTCAGCATGTTATTATTTACTACATTCACTCTACACCCATGTATTAGGTGGTAAGGAATGTTTATTTTCTGAAGGATAGGAAAATTGCAAGCTTTGGTTACATTTTTTATTGATTTACTTTTAAGATAGACACATAATTGAGCTGGCATGGTGGCTCATACCTGTAATTCCAGAACTTTGGAAGGCCAAGGTGGGAGGATCGCTTGAGTCCAGGAGTTTGAGACCAGCCAGGGCAATATAGTGAGACCTTGTCTCTACAAAAAAAAATTAAAAATTAGCTGGGAATGGTGGAGCATGCCTGTAGTCCCAGCTATCAGGAGGCTGAGGTGGGAGGATCACTTGAGCCTGGGAGGCAGAGGTTGCAGTGAGCTGAGATTGTGCCAACTCCAGCCTTGGCAACAGTGAGGCCCTGTCTCAACAAAAACAAAAACAAAAACAAACCATAGATAGATATGTAATTATTGCAGCATTGGGTCATGAGTGTTTGAACCTTAAGTCTCTCGCTAGGGATTTCAAAAATAAGATAAACTTAATCGACAAGAGAGCCCTGTGTACTCCTCAGTGCCCTCCTACCTGTCCCTTCCATCAGATATTCCTTGCAGGGCAAAGGTCTCTTCAGGCCACACCCCACCCCAGGGATCATTTGAGGAAAGAGTTGCTTCTCTCAGGGCATTTGCCTTTGAAATCGTGGATTACTGAAGGAAGCAAATGGGGAGGTATTTTTGTGTGGAACTATTCTACCTGCAAGTGCTATTTCAAGCATGTTCCTCCTAAAAACACAGCTTAGAGTATCTAGCATTTTTCACAAATTGGTTAACCTTGTTTACAGGGTAAAGGATTATCACAGTGATTGCAAGCTCCTTGCTGGAGGGAGGGAATGAGGCTTCCACCCTGGACATGTGCTGGGGTGTGGCTTTGGACCAGTGCCTCATCTAGCCCAGGCGTGGTTACCTACCTCAACTGTAAGGTGGGAAAGGTGGGACAATTGAGTATAGTGCCAAGGATTTAGTATAGTGGGATGATTCAAGGGTATGATATTTATAAAATGCTTAGCATCTGGTTAGCGCATAATGAATGGTAGCTGTAATTGTGTCAATTTTCATTACCCAGGAATATGAGGGGGCTCGGAATGAGGCAGGCGAAAGGCACGGACGCGGGAAGGCGCGGCTACCTAATGGGGACACCTATGAAGGGAGCTACGAATTTGGTAAAAGACATGGCCAGGTCAGAACCGTTGACTTGACTGGATGGTTTTCTCTATTTAATGCTCTGTTAGTAAATGCTACATTCAGCAATGACATGAATGATATAATCAATGTGTTTCAGGGGACCTACAAATTTAAAAATGGTGCTCGATATGTCGGAGAATATTTTAGAAATAAAAAGCACGGTCAAGGCACTTTTATATATCCAGATGGATCCAGATATGAAGGTAAAATGTTATCACTAAGCAGATTTTTGTGTTGCAGAAGTTTGTTTTTGTTTCTTTATGATTGAACTTGTCTGTGAATACTGACATGTATGAGAAAGCTGAAAGTGCTCCAGATTAGTCATTCGACGAACAGATTGTGTTACTATATTCACAGGATTGACGCAGAAACATGAAAGCCTTGTAATTAATTAACTCACTAATGAATCTGTAGTGGGAAATCTGTCCCTGTGGCCAGCATGTCCATGTTCTGGGAGCAGACAAAAGGGAGGCTGCTGGGTGGATGCAGGCCTCGGAGCTGGTGGACCCGCAGCTTCAACTGCTCTGCGGCATTCATCTTCCTGAACCTGTCTTTGTATTTTCCATTTCTGACCAACCCTGCGTCTGACGATGTGTTATTTCTTTAGATCAAGTGTTTCCTTACTTCAGGGCTTCCTGTCTGGGAGTCGTCCTGCCTCGTTAAACTGACTTTTCCTATCTGTGCCGTAATTCCTTACAGGCCAACGTTATGTTTGAGGAGGATTCTTTTTCCTTTATTTCCAAGAGCCTCCCTGCCGCCCCTTGTGCCATTGTCACCTGGTGTGATCACACATTAGTGATATCCCAAACCTGAGAAGGGGGACAGGCAGGGAACGTGCTGTGAGTCTTCAGAAAGTGTATGCAAAATTCCGTGTTCTGGGCTTTTTGTTTTTTCCCTAGGAAGAAGGAAATTGTCTAGTTTTCTTCAGATTTCCAGAAAGATCTGTGGCCCTGTCCTTGTACTCTGGTGACAATAGGTGTGACCTTGCCTCAGCTTTCTCCTCTGTAGCATGGTGAGGCATCTGCAACCATGCCTGATCCATAGTGAGCGCTCAGTAACCGGCTAGGACTGTGAGGTACCACGTGTGACAGCATCACTTCTTAGTGAGGAGGACATATTCTTAGAAAGTGCAAGCTATAGTTGCTTGCTTTGCTCCTAGATAAAATAAGAACCAGTAGGTGGTTCTTATTTTAATAGATGTCAGTGATGATTCTGTCCAATTCTGAGACCATGATGGAGGGTGTTAATATCGTCCCTGTTAGACAGAATTTGTTTTGTTTTGTTTCATAAATCCCAGAAGGCTTGCTCTATAAGAAGCACCATCTGCTTTTTAAATCAACTTTAAACAATTTAATTTGGGGCTTAATTTAACTCTTTCCAAATTCTTATGCACCTAATCTCATTCTTGTCCCTTTTGATTTTAGTGTAGATATCGATATGATTTGAACAACACACACACACGAAGATATTTAGAATAAGGGATTTAAGGAATTTTGAATATGAAGGTTTAAAAGGGGTAACTGTTTCTCTGACACCAAATGCATGGATTTTCCATGCTATGGACTTCTCCAGTCTTCTGTGCACACCAGCTGAGTTTCCAATGATGCAACTCCGTTCTGACGCCACCCAGAGTTAGCACAGACCCCACAGGTTAAGGGCTCAGTTTCCAAGACTGCCCCACTTCAGATGTCAACATCAAGTTGTGGATCCCTAGGGTACCCATGCTTCTATCTGACTCAGCTACAAATTGGGGGTTCCTACAACACCCTACTCAGGTTTGATACGTGCCATAGTGGCTCATAGGACTAAGGAAAACACTTTACTTAGGTTTACTGGTTTACTGTAAAGAAAACTATAAAGAATATGGATGAACAGCCAGATGCAGAGGTACACAGGGAAAGGCCTCGAAGGTTCCCAAGCATAGGAGCTTCTGTCCTTGTGGAGGTGGCATGCACCATCCTCCTGGCTCATGATAGGTTTACCATCCCAGAAGCTCATCAAATCTTGCTCAAGAGTTTTTATAGAGCTTAATCTCCAGCCCCTTCCTTCTTCTTTCCCAGAGTTGGTGGGTGGGGCTGGAGGTTCCAACCTTCTTATCACTTGGTCTTTCTGGTGTTCAGTCCCATCTTCAGGCCATCCTGAGCCTCATTTGCATAAGTTCAGGTGTGGTCAAAAGAGTCTCATTTTGACTGACAAAAACATTTCTATCAGTCAGGAAATTTCAAGGGTTTTAGGAGCTCTGTGCTGGGAACCATGAATAAAGACCAATATTTCTTTATTATGCCACGCTAACATATAAAGCTCATCTGGTAACAGTTGGGATTTTGGATTCTCCAGATGGCTTTGTATCTTAAAGGGCGCAAGGTATAGCCACTACCCAGAGACTTACTCTTTGACAAAAGCTTAAATAAATATCTTACTTCACTAAGGCAGTAATGGAAACTGAGGTCAGATTGTAACATAGTAAGCCAATACTCTTCCAATCACAAAATCTCAGTTAATGTGTGACTGAGTTATGCATAACAGTGTATCTTGGCTGGCTGCCATCACAATGGGCCAGAATGGTTTTGTGCAGGTCAGTGTGTTCAACGTCCGAACCCTGTGGCATAAAGCCCAGTACCCTACCTGTCTCCCAGATAGTCAGACAAGTCCAATTAGGGAGTCCAGGAACCAGCAGAGGCTACAGTGCTGCAGGAGAGGAGCGGGGAGACAGTCCTGGGTGGTGGGTGACTTGGATACAGGCAGGAAGGCAGAGGTTTTTAGGGGTAGTGGGAGATGAGATGGAGGGGAGGGTGGGTGCCAGATGTTGGGGAGGCCTGGACCCCATGTACTGATTCTGAGGGTTGGGGGTTTAGGGCCAGCTGAGGACTCTGAGGTTAAGAAGGAGAAGAAGCATCGCTGTTCCCTGCTGGCCTTGTTACCTGTCAAACAGAACTCATCAAAACACAGAAGTTTAATAATGACATTGTGGAGAAACGAGAATGATATGATAACTTGAAGCTGGGTTTTTTGGAAGCTCTCAAATGGCAGGAGCTGGAAAAATGAGCACTTGACTCTTGGGATGCTTGTGGAGAAGAAAGCATGGCGTTAGAATCAGACAGACTCCAATTTTCATTTCAGTCTTGCTACCCACCAGCTGTGGGACCTTAGGCGATGCATACAGTCTCTCTCTTTTCAGGTTCTGCATCTGTAAAACCATATTTCAGCTATTACACATACCAAATGCTGTGGCAAGTGCACAGAACCCTGCCCAGGGTCTGACACTGCATGTTTCCCCATAAGTGTGGGCTTCTTCTCTCCTGTGTTTGACTTACCCAGCAGTGTAGGGAGCCAGCTTGGCAAGACCATGGGCCAGCATGGCACACCAGTGACCAACCAGCATTTGAGGTGGGAGGAGCATCTTGGAGAGCTTCTCATTTTAAATTGTCTTCAATCCCAAGTGCCAGACACACTGCTCTACCTGAGGAGCACCCAGCTCCACACCATCCAACTGACCCACCAACCAGCCAATCAAACAGCCAACCAGTCACCCAACCAGTCAACTGAGTAGCCAACCAACCAACCAGCCAACCAACCAATTATCCAACGAACCATCTAACCAACCAACCAACTAGCCAGCCAGCCAACCAACCAACCAACCAACCAGCCAAGCAAACAGCCAACAAACCAACCAACCAGCCAACTGACTAGCCAACCACCCAGCCAACCAATTAACTACCCAACCAGCCAGTTAACCAACCAACCAACCAACCAATCGGTTAATCAACTAACCAACCAACCAACCAGCCAGCCAACCAACCAGCCAACCAGTTAACCAACCAACCAATCAACCAACCAACCAATCGGTTAACCAACTAACCAATCAACCAACAAGCCAGCCAACCAACCAGCCAACCAGTTAACCAACCAACCAACCAACCAACCACCAACCAACCAGTTAACCAATCAACCAACCAACCAACCAACTGTGGGAGTTACTCCTGAAGAGAAATATAGTTGGAAAAAACCTCAGTTGACAAGGTCAAGAATGATCAGAAAGTATAGGATTGGGGTAGAAAGACTTTTAAAAAAAATTAAGTGCAAATTTAAAGCCATGATAATAAAGTTTATAAATGTCATTCACCTCAAAAAAGGAAACTTGACTCATAGCTGTTAGAGATGTGCCTCAGCAGGTGACTTTTCTCTGAATTACCTTCTCCTTTTGTGCAGGGTCCCTGTGGTGGCATTACAAAATGCTGGGCAGAGCCTCTTAACAGGTTTTTTAAGTAGATTGGGACTTTAAAAAATTTTGCTCACAGTCCTCATGGTACAAAATTTAGTGTCTTTTGCAACATTATTGTTCTCTTTTATTTTTGAAAATTTTCTGCAAAATATATAATATATTTTTCTTGCAATGACACCCTGGAGACCCTCTGACATGGCCAAGAGAGAAGGGATATAATAATGTTGTTGTGATCTTTTGTTGGGAAGAAACCAAATGATGTACCTGTTTCAGCTGAGGTCTCTGTGCCCCGGGGCTGTGCTGGAACCACCTCATAATAGCTCACAAAAACTAATTCTGTGCATCTCTTCCCAGCTCCATGTGTAGCTTGAAATTGGCCACAGTGTGAGTATTTACACCACAGAAACTGGCAAATGCTACAGATCCAGGCACATCACTGCCCCTTAAGATCCAGACAAATCCCTCTAGGTATCTGCACATCCTCGTGGTTACTTTAGGTTCAGGGACCTGAAGTTTTTTTTACCGAATTATCTCAATTTGGGGATCTTCATCTCTCTTGTTCATGTTGTTCCTGTCACACATCACATCATGGGGCCCTAGTCCTCTTCCTTAATTGTCAGCGGTTGCTACCTTCCCTCTCTCCATGAATTTTTGGGAAGCCTGCTCTTTTCTGAATGACTACCCACTTTTTGAAGCTGTGCCATGTAGCTTTTTGTGCTGCCTTCCCTGTCCTCGGCTGCTGCTCAGGTGCCAACCTCCCATCCCCAGGCTGGTGCTGGCGCCCTGGGGACATGCACTGTCCTTTGTACAGCTGTTTGTTCGTCTCACAAAGTGCACAAGACATTGTAGGTGCTGAGTAAATACTGCAATGATTGAGGAAATAAATATGTAGAAATTCCTTCTGTAGGTAAATTTTGGGGTTATTCACATAAACAAATATTGCTTGAATAATTAGCATTTTCTTAGCTTATTGGGTATTCTTTATCTTCATGTGGAAGTAGGTCCAGTTTTTGTGTAAGCCAGAAGCTTATATACATTTTGGGAACCCTCTTTAAGAAAAAGAAAATATAAAGTTGGTATAAAAGTGAATTTTCATTTGTAATGATAAATCAAAATAAGTTAGAAATTTAAGAATACCGCAAACATCACAGAATCTAAGCAGCCTGAGTTTTAATGTCTGACATACTTCTAGAATAGCTTTTCTCTACCTTTTGTTAGCGAATACTCTTTGAATGCTTCTCCATATGGCAACCATTTTGTAATGTTTTCTATAGAGAGAATAGAAATATAATTCCTTCTTTTCTCTTTGATCAATAAGTTGATCAACACTTGCTTTTTATTATTCATAGTCTCAAAACATATCATTTAGCTTAATGACTTGGTGTAATATGCACGTTTTTAAGAGATGTCTCCTTTGGGAGACCTCTGTTAAGTTTCTTTCATATGTGAGTTGTAAGATTTGAGGACATTTTGAGTTTTCTAGTGCAGGGATTCATACTGTGGTTGACAATAGTAGTTTGCAGTTGTCTGCATTGTGGAGTGGTATTATGAGTTTTATGATATCCTTGCCAATTTCAGTACTTCCTACCAAGCCTCTAAGGACTTAGCAGAAGCCTGTATGGAGGTAAGGAGGTGAGGGAAGAGTTCAAGCAGAGGCATGGCTCAGCCACGGCATGGCACCGGCGGATGGAGCTACTGTGCAGCTGGGGTTAGGGTGGCACGTTGGAGCCAGATAACTGGGTGGGAGAGAGACTGAAATGCTGGCAGGTGGCTGAGGATAGACGATCAAGCCCTAGAGTGGTTGCTGGATCACTAAACATTTGCAAGGTAAATGAAGTGTGGTGTTAGGATCACTGGCAATGGGTCAGACAACCCTGGTTTGTCTGCCTCCTTGTTGCGTCTTCATGGTGCTTCTGACTAACCTGTGAATTGTGCTTGTTAGTACATGCAGGTGGCCGTGGCCCACATCCACACACCTCACTCTACCTGTACCCCGTGAA
Organism: Chlorocebus sabaeus; assembly: GCF_047675955.1. Lineage (NCBI taxonomy): Eukaryota > Metazoa > Chordata > Mammalia > Primates > Cercopithecidae > Chlorocebus > Chlorocebus sabaeus. The sequence goes on along the minus strand of NC_132905.1, from coordinate 96,470,330 downwards.
CGCCTGACTCAGCCCTCCCTTAGCCCACTCTCCACCGTGGCTCAGCACCCATGCCATCTGGCACAAAAGGAAGAGGGGTGGAGGGACATTACAGTGGAAACAGATAGCAGCCTTGGTCGGTGCTGTTAAAAGTCTCTCTTCTGCAGGGTTTCCTGAGCAGAAGGGGCCTGTGTGTGCATGAGGCCCCGAATGTAGCTTCATTTGCTTCACAACACATCCACCTCTGCCATGGTTAACAGTTTGAAGACATGGTACAGGGCATCGATCCCTTCTTCTCACCTGGGCTTGCCTTTGTGTTGTTCCTTTCAGGAGAGTGGGCGAACGACCAGAGGCACGGCCACGGTGTATACTACTACGTCAATAACGACACCTACACCGGAGAGTGGTTTAGTCACCAAAGGTTCGGCTTCTATCTTGAGTCTTATGGGATTTGCTTATGTAGTGAGAACATGATGCCTGCAGATTGTTTACACTTACTAAGGAACAGAATCATAATGAAAGCCCAGTTACCAACTCTGCCAGGCAGGTCCAATCTTCCTATGGCTTTGAGGCAAGGATGCCTTTCTGTGCAGGTGTAGACTCAAGTAACTGATATCTGTACCTCAGTTGGGGCTGAGCACATGAGTCTTTCACCCAAGAGCCCTAGGGGAACCTGAACCAGAAGAGCCACTGGGGAACCTGATCTGCAGCTCCCACTAGCTCTGCCTCTTCCCTGGGGAAAGCAGCCGACACACAGAGGCTTGCCTCTGTCCAGCCGGCCTGTCCTCTGTGCCTCTGGCAATGTCCTGTGCTTGGGGAACACTGAGCAGGGGGCACCTTCTGACTGGACACAGATACAGAAGCTACATCGCTCCTGAGCCTGCATCAGCCTGGGCCCCCCTCAATGTCAATGTCTGTGTTTTAAACCTGGGAGATTTTTCACTGTGCTGAAACAAAATACCACGTTCCCCTTGTCTTAACCAGGCACGGGCAAGGCACCTATTTATACGCGGAGACGGGCAGTAAGTATGTTGGCACCTGGGTGAACGGACAGCAGGAGGGCGCGGCCGAGCTCATTCACCTGAACCACAGGTACCAGGGCAAGTTCTTGAACAAAAATGTAAGTCCATGGGAAGTGACATTTGACAATAAAGTACAAAATAACCCCCTCTGGCAGCCTGTGCAAATGTGTGACCGGAGAATACTAAAAACTCAGAGAAAACTGAGTCCAGCCTATTCAAATGTGGGGAACAAGACAGCTGTGCCATTCTCTGAGCCTCTGGTACCCACAGAGGACAGAACTGGGGGGAGGGAGGGTTTGGCCCATTTCTCTGGGTCTCAGTACAAACTCCCACTGTCTTTCAGCGGGGACCTGTTGCATTGTTATAGAACACGTGGGGGCATCGGGCATAGAACATGTGTGTATTCCTTCTCATCGGTAAATCAGATACCAAATATCTGTTTCCTGCAATTGAGCACGGAGGGGTTTGTGTTTTGTTTCTCTGGAAGGGGTGGTGTGCCATCCCTGGGGAGGAAGACCCCCAGCTCCCTCCTCGTGCTGCAGGCTAGCCTGCATGCTCCTAGTCGTGGTGGGAATTGAGGCTTCCGAGGACCCAGCCCTGGGTCTGGAGGCTGGCCAGCTTCGCACCCACGGGGGGCCGTTTCTGCTCGGAAGACTTGGTGGATCCTCTTGCCCTTCTTGTACAGAGAGACCTTGAATAATTCAGAAGCTAATACTCAGGCCGTTGTGGCAGCTTTGATCAGGGGTTGAGCAGAAACTTTCCCTGAAGAGAGAATTTGCGAGCAAATTGGTGGTGTTAGAAGTTGACAGAGGGAATGTTTAGCTGATTTTATGAAGTCTCTTCAGACTCTCTTAGAACCCAGTTTTCATTTATATATAATTCATGCCCTAACCGCAGATTTTACTTTTAGTCTTCATTAAAACAGCACATTCCCCTCAAACCCACACGTTGTTTATATAATTCCCAGCAAATTTTTATGGGTCTTTTTGGAGGAGATGGGAAGGTGGTTGCAGAGGAAGGGAATTTGATGAAAATGAATCTGGAAGAATCAATCAGCTTGTCCAGCCTAAACCAGTCTGAAAAACCAGGGTAAAAATGGAGGCTTTGTTTTGCTAGTTAGTAAAAAACTTTAAATTATACAAATAATACACAAGTACATTTCAATTGTAAAGCATTTAAACACTAGGATCCTGTCCCACTGCCCTGGGCCCAATCCTTCTGTGCTATTTCTGTGTGTCATGTAAATACATTCTAATACAGTCATCTGACACAGAATTTGGGGGTTTTAATTACATAATTAGGATCATACTGTATCGGGATACAAAAATATACATAAAGATACATCTTTGTCATTTTGCACATTTGAAACTATTAGGTAGGTTAGATAATGGAATTGTGAAACCTTTGAGGATTGGCATTTAAAATCACAATCGGTAGTGCCCATTTTCCTAAAAAGTGGTGTCAGTTAATACTCTTGCCAATAGAATATGAGTCTCTTTGGCATATATTCTCATCAACATTGGATATTCTCAGTCTTTAATATTGTTTTTGTTTTTTTCCAATCTTATGGGTAAAAAATGTCATCTCATTGTTTTAATGTGTACTTCCCTGATTACTAGTGCGTCAAACATCTTGTCACCCGTTTATTGCTGGTTTGTGTGTCTTCCTCAGAAAATTCCCTGTACATGTCCTTGTGGACAAGTTATCAGTACTACAAAGCTTCAATAATTAAAACAGTATGATACAAGGATGCACACACACACACACACACACACACACACACATACACACCGATGAAGCAAATTAGAAAGTCTAGAGAAAGGTTCTAGTACATAAAATAATTTCACACACAATCAGGATGTCAAATTAATAAAGGGATGATGGGAGGAATCAAGACATAGTGCTAGGAACTCTTGGTAATTATTTGGGAGGAAAATAATAGTTTTGCCTTCACACAGATGAAGATACTTTCCAGAAGAAGTAAAGACTTAAGTGTACCCTAGGAAATCTAGAAAAAAATGTCAATGAATATTGACGTTGAAATGAGGAAAGATAACTTTCTAAACAGAAATAGAAAGGAAAAACCAGTAAGTTTAGCTTCATAAAAATAACTTCTTATAGATTAGAAAATGCTGTAAAGAAAATCTAAGAGATGACTGTCAAATGGGGAGAGAATATTTGCAACGTTTAATATATAAAGTGTTTTATCAATCAATGTGATTTAAATGGCTAAAAATCTTGAAAAAAATGCAGGGTTACTAACAACTGAAATGAAGTGAATTAAAATTGTAAGACCCCATTGTTTTATATAAAAAAACATGTAAAAATAGAAAATTTTTACACTCCTAAAATCAAGAGTTTGAGGATCTGGGACTCTTAAGTGCAGTTGTGGGAATGAAGTGATCAGAGCCTCATCTAATCAAAATACATATATGCTTTTGTCCAGAAATTCTGAGAATTTAAGAACGGTATCAAAAGTGTACGTAAAGTTGTAACTCAGAGTATGTTTACCGGAGCGTTCTTTGTAAAAAACAAAACAAAAAAAAAAGCAAAATCAGTATCCCAAATACTAACAATAGTAACTGAGTAAAATAGGTTACAATCCATAGATGAAATAAAATACCAGGTGGCAACTGGTGTTAGGAAAGAATATTTGTAAATATGAGAAGTAGTTCATGCCCTATTTCTCAGTAAAAATAGAGTGTGAGTTAGTATGTACAATTATGATCAGATTTTTATTTAACAATGTATACTAGAAGCAAAGTTACAAAGAATGCATCAACATATTAGTAGTAGTTCCATCTCTAGCTAGTTTGCCTGTGGATACTGACTCACTGAGGTTTTCTGAAAATGAATACAGCACTTTTATAAAAAAGTAAAATGTGGTTAAAGTTTTCAAAAGTAAACAAAACAGGGCACATACTTCCCAGTTCCATTAGCCATGAGTTCATAAAAGCATTCTTTAATCCATGTTAGACTTTACCCAATTTTGTGATTTGAGGTGGGTATTGTGGTGGTGACATTTTTATTTTGTATTTTCTGCTGGGTGTTGACATTTAAGAATGGTTTCTCTTTGCTCGCAGCCTGTTGGCCCTGGAAAGTATATATTTGATGTTGGGTGTGAACAACATGGTGAATATCGTTTAACAGATATGGTAAGTTGCAAAGCATGTATGGGGTTTTTACATTAACAGGCAAGTAGCTGCTCAAAACTATTGATCCTACAAGGTTGGAGGTGATTTGCCTAAAAGTTCTGCCAACTCTTAGGAACTTTCCCATTTTCATTTTCCTTGGTTGCATGTGTTAGTACAGAACTAAATTGCCAGAAGCAAACAATATCATTTCCCAGTTATTGCAGAACTCTAGACTTTGTTGATAGATACCGTTTTTGTCAATAGAAACTAATCCTGGCTGGGCACAATGGCTCACGCCTGTAATCCCAGCACTTTGGGAGGCCGAAGTGGGTGGATTGCTTGAGGTCAGGAGTTCGAGACCAGACTGGCCAACATGATGAAACCCTGTCTCCGCTAAAAATACAAAAATTAGCTGGGCATAGTGGTGTATGCCTGTAATCCCAGCTACTCAGGAAGCTGAGGCAGGAGAATCGCTTGAACCTGGGCGGCGGAGTTTGCAGTGAGTCAAGATCACACCACTGCATTCCAGCCTGGGTGACAGAGTGAGACTCTGTCTCAAAAACAAACAAACAAACAACAAATCAAAAACTAACCCTGAGTGGGAGGGTTCTAAACAGTGTTAGGTCCCAGAAGTGACAAGTGAATCTGTAACTGGTGTTGCCACAGTTTGTCCAATGGCTGTTAGCTTGTCCAGTGTGCGGCATGCTCCTCTGAACGTGCCATTGGTAAGTCTTTCTCTCTTTTTTTCCTTTCCAATATCTAACATTAATATTAACACTACATTGGCATTCCCTGGTCGATAGTAAAGCTAGTCAGCGAATATTGCCATTACAAGGCATCGAGATATGTGTATGTGTGTTGAGGTGGGAATTTCTGTGTTCCTGTTCCTCTCATTATTAATGTCTGACCAATCCCTGTAGATAATTAGCAATTCAGTAACATTTCCTGACCCTGGTGCTGGTTTCGATCCTTTTGACTTATTTCTTTAGCTGAGGTCATTCTCATGGTAAGAAGTTTTGAGTTTTAAGGAGGAGTGTGAACCTGGCAGACACACGCGTGGACTCATGCTTTTGTTTGCTTTTTGGTCGCTGAAGTTTTCGAGGCATCCCTTCCTAGTGAGTTAAGAATATATTATTGTACACACAGTCTCCCATATCTGCATACTTCCTTTCTGAAGAAAGCTGGGGAACGGATCAGTGCCCTTTCAACCTGGGTTAGTCCTTTTTGTGCTGCTATAAAGGAATTCCTGAAGCTTGGTAGATTATAAAGAAGAGAGGTTTATTTGGTTTACGGTTCTGCAGGCCGTACAAGAAGCATGGCACCAGCAACCGCCTGGCCTCTGGGGAGGTCTCAGGAAGCTCCCGCTCATGATGGAAGGTGAAGGGGAGCTGGCACCATAGCTCAAAAGAGGAGGAAAAGAGAGGGGAGGAGGTGCCGGGAATTTTTTTTTTTGTAACAACCAGTTCTCGTGTGAACGAATAGAGCAAGAACTCACTCATCACCACAGGGAGGGCACCAAACCATTCATGAGGGATCCTCCCCCTTGACTCAAACACCTCCCACCAGGCCCCACCTCCAACCCTGGGGGTCACATTTCGACATGGGAATTGAAGGGGACAGACACCCAAACTGTGCTGCAACCTGAGCCGAGTCATCTCGTTTTGTTTTCTCGTTGCTGTGTCCCTCTTGAACCCCTTGGCATCACCCAGAGGCCCTGCTTTAAACCGACTCCTCGTCACCTTGGGGTTGGCTGTGAGGCTGGAGAAGGCCACCCTTGGTCACAGGAGGTAGACGTCACACTGCGGGGAGCTTGGAAGGCTGCGGGAGATCCTGTGCACGAGGGTCTGTCCTGCACCTGCTCCGTGCCGCCCACTGCTGTCTCTACCTAGTGCTCCATCCTTTCCCCCCAAGGGCCCTGGCCTGGAATCCTAAGTCTAAACTCATCACCAGTTTTTCAATTCAGTGCTCTCCACAGTTTTTTTTTTTTTTTACATGGAGTTTCGCTCTTGTTGCCCAGGCTAGAGTGCAATGGCGCGATCTCGGCTCACCGCAAACTCCACCTCCCGGTTTCAAGCGATTCTCCTGCCTTAGCCCCCCATCCCCGCGCCGAGTAGCTGGGATTACAGGCATGTGCCACCACGCCCAGCTAATTTTGTATTTTTAGTAGAGATGGGGTTTCTCCATTTTGGTCAGGCTGGTCTCAAACTGTCAACCTCAGATGATCCGCCTGCCTCAGCCTCCGAAAGTAGTGGAATTACAGGCGTGAGCCACCGTGCCCAGCCCTCCAGACAGTTTTATAAACTTTTCTCATTTTTCTTCCTAGAGTCTGTTAGATTCTAAAACCGAAGGGAGTCTTTGAATCTTTATCCCTTAACCTCCCATGATCGAGTGACTGTCCATGCTCCGTTGCTGCCTCCCGAGTGGCCGGAGTCTGGACATCCCCAGGGCACTCTCGGCCCTGACCTCAGCCACCCTTTTTTCCTGATTCCTGCTCCTGTGATGTTCTGCTTTCTGCACATCACTCTGGCCATGGTTATTTAGTTTCCCAAAGCAGCCCGTGGTTGCTTATGGTCCGCCTTCTTGGCTGTGACCAGAATCCTGTGTGGCCTCACAGTGCCCTGTCTTCTTTGCTTCTTCTCCTGCTTTGCTCCAGCTAAAAGGAACCACTGGCTAGGGGCAGGTCCCTAGCAAACCAGAAAATGAAATGGCCAAAATGCTTGATTTTGTTGCTAAGTATGAGGCCCTACCTCCTCTGAGCATGGATTCTCCATGCACCGCAGGGTGCTCTGGTCTGGGTGGACGGCAGCTTCCTATGAGTCAGCTGCATCTTACAAAACATAGAGGAATTTGACATACTGTCCTCCCCCGAGGTTCCACTCCATTTATGTGTGTGTGTGTGCAACCTCTTACACACATAGTCAGAAGCTTAAGAAAGACAGTCGGCTTTAGGATTCGATTGTGACAGGGATGTATTTAGTATTTTGCTGGGATTTCCATGGGGTTGGACACCTCTCACCTGTTCCCTGAAGGAACCTATTGGTTAAATAGATACATTGTCAGCACTGGTAATAACTGTTTAGGTTTACCGGTGATTGAGAAAGTTTTTAAATTTGTGCAGTGATAAAAATAAAGCCCATCTTATTAAGTGCTTTGCAGCTTTAGACTCTACTGGAAAAAGTTCCTAGAAGTCAGTATTTCAGGACGATGAGAGGAAGGTAGAAAGAGCATCAGTAACATCTAAGGGAGAATTACTGATATAAGCCCCAAGCCCTGTTGCTGTTTAGGAAAAACCACCCATGAAATAATGCAACAGCAACCTGAGGGCTTCGTCGAAGGCCACCCACTGTGCTGTGGGGATGGATTAGGAGGGTGGTGGAACAGAAGAGCCTCCGTGTTCTCTTTCCCTGCTAAGGGGATGTATACCCTCTAGAGTAGGGGTTGCCAAGCTGCAGCCTGTGGCTCACCCCCTGTTTCTTTTTAAATTATGGTTTTATATGTACATTTATAGAGTTTGAAATTTGCCATTTTAAAGCGTGCTTTCAATGGCATTCAGTACATTCAGTGTCGTGCAGCTGTGAGAATGATGCCTTTCTGGAACTTGTCCGTTATCCCAGACAGAAACTCTGTACCTCTGAAGCAACAGCTCCCCATTCAACCTCCCCCAGTCTCTGAGAGCCTTTAATCTACTTTCTTTCTCTGTGCATTTGCCTATTCTAGATGTTGCATATAAATGAATTCATTCCGTATTTGTCCTTTTGTGTATGGCTTCTTTTATTTAGCATGACGTTTTCAAGGTTCTTGCGTATCCGTTCGTCTGTTGATGGACAATTGAGTTGCTTCCACGTTTTAACTATTATGAACAATGCTGCAGTGAACATTGGTATACAAGCATCTGTTCGAATCTCTGTTTTCAGTTCCTTTGGTGACATACCGAGGGGTGGAATCGCCGGGTCATAGGGTGATGCTGTTTCACTTTTTGAAGAACTGCCAAATGTTTTCTACAGTAGTGGCAGCATTTTACATGCCCACCAGCAATGTAAGAGGGTTCCACCTCTTGGTTTCATACAGAAAGTTGAGCGTGGTCCCCAAACTAGCGCGGTCAGCTTCACCTGGGAATCTGTTAGGAATGCATTTTACATGCCCACCAGCAATGTAAGAGGGTTCCACCTCTTGGTTTCATACAGAAAGTTGAGCGTGGTCCCCAAACTAGCGCGGTCAGCTTCACCTGGGAATCTGTTAGGAATGCATTTTACATGCCCACCAGCAATGTAAGAGGGTTCCACCTCTTGGTTTCATACAGAAAGTTGAGCGTGGTCCCCAAACTAGCGCGGTCAGCTTCACCTGGGAATCTGTTAGGAATGCATTTTACATGCCCACCAGCAATGTAAGAGGGTTCCACCTCTTGGTTTCATACAGAAAGTTGAGCGTGGTCCCCAAACTAGCGCGGTCAGCTTCACCTGGGAATCTGTTAGGAATGCATTTTACATGCCCACCAGCAATGTAAGAGGGTTCCACCTCTTGGTTTCATACAGAAAGTTGAGCGTGGTCCCCAAACTAGCGCGGTCAGCTTCACCTGGGAATCTGTTAGGAATGCATTTTACATGCCCACCAGCAATGTAAGAGGGTTCCACCTCTTGGTTTCATACAGAAAGTTGAGCGTGGTCCCCAAACTAGCGCGGTCAGCTTCACCTGGGAATCTGTTAGGAATGCATTTTACATGCCCACCAGCAATGTAAGAGGGTTCCACCTCTTGGTTTCATACAGAAAGTTGAGCGTGGTCCCCAAACTAGCGCGGTCAGCTTCACCTGGGAATCTGTTAGGAATGCATTTTACATGCCCACCAGCAATGTAAGAGGGTTCCACCTCTTGGTTTCATACAGAAAGTTGAGCGTGGTCCCCAAACTAGCGCGGTCAGCTTCACCTGGGAATCTGTTAGGAATGCATTTTACATGCCCACCAGCAATGTAAGAGGGTTCCACCTCTTGGTTTCATACAGAAAGTTGAGCGTGGTCCCCAAACTAGCGCGGTCAGCTTCACCTGGGAATCTGTTAGGAATGCATTTTACATTCCCACCAGCAATGTAAGAGGGTTCCACCTCTTGGTTTCATACAGAAAGTTGAGCGTGGTCCCCAAACTAGCGCGGTCAGCTTCACCTGGGAATCTGTTAGGAATGCATTTTACATTCCCACCAGCAATGTAAGAGGGTTCCACCTCTTGGTTTCATACAGAAAGTTGAGCGTGGTCCCCAAACTAGCGCGGTCAGCTTCACCTGGGAATCTGTTAGGAATGCAGCTTCTTGGACGCTATCCCAGACCTGCTGCGTCTGAAGCTCTGGGGGTGGGGCTAGCAATCTGTCTTTTAGTGCTTTCTGGGTGATCCTGATCTAAGCCAAGTTTGAGGACCCCATCCTGCAGCACTGGTGTCAGCCTTCATGGGTGGCCACACTGGAGCACTCTGAGACCAAAATAGACAGCAATCGATGTCCCAGTGACTCAGTGAAAGAGGCAGGTGTCTGCCCCTCTCTGTCATCGGTATTATCACCTATGTGGCAGCAAAGTGTTCCATAGTCATAGTGCTGATGCTCAGATCTTTGGAATTTTGTGGTAGTCACAAAACTGAGAAGGAGGCAAATATGCTTGGCAAAATTGGCACATGTTGGCTGCTCACCATTGTCAGAATTTGTACATTTTTTTTTAGTACAAAGTGTTCCCCATTCAGACTTGATGAACTCTCATTCTGCTTTCCTTGAATTTTATTTTTCCCCATTGACACTAGCGCTTTCATGTTTATGCAAACCCATATCATATGGACATCTTAGGAACTTCTTAGGCCTAAGCCTAAAACATATGGATGTCTCTTTTATTATTTATATAAAGAATAATATAAATAATTGTGTTTCTACTAAGCTCAATAGACATACAATTATATAATATAAGAATTTTTTATATTAGAGTTGGAAAATGTGGCCGAACAATTGAAAAGACCACTTAATCCTGGCCACTCAGTTCTGGCCACGTAGTCCTGGCCATGTCTTAGCTATTGCAGGCGACTGCGACATGCTCATCTGAAAGCCTTTCATGGCGCCCATTATAAAGCTCGCCGGCCCAGCATTGTTCTGGAGACCTTATTTCTCACCCTGGCTCTTTCGAGATCTGTTCTCAACCCTGAGATTATACCACGGATAGTCGGCAACTGGTGTGATTCCTGACTGACATCCTAAAAAGGCTGAAACACAAGCCAAAACCTGTCTTTCAAAACCTGTCCTTCCTCCCTCACTTTTAATATTCCAGACCAAGATGACACAAATGTTGGTAAATGTACATTTTTGCACTTAAAATAGGAAAGAGGAGAAGAGGAAGAGGAGGAAGAATTAGTAACTGTTGTTCCAAAATGGAAAGCTACCAAAATCACGGAACTGGCCCTGTGGACACCAGCCCTCCCCAAGGAGCCGACCTCTGCGGACGGACCTGGCCAAGAGGGTCCAGGAGCTGAGAGTGTGGGGCACCCCCGGGCTGTGGGGTGGAGGGTGTGGGGTACCTTTGGGCTGTGGGATGGAGGGTGTGAGGTGCCTGTAGGCTGTGGGAGTTGTGGACATCCTGTTTTCAGGCCAGCTGTAGTTGGACTCTGAAAACCAGATGCTGGGTCAGTTGAGTGTGTGGGATGTTATTAGGGAGAGCCTTTGGGATTGGAGGACACTCCCGGGGAGCGGAGGGGAGAGGAAAGAAACAGGGTTGATTGGACAGAGGCAGAGGCGTGGCCTCCACAACCTTGTTTCATTCCGTGGGGAGCACTGTGGTGTCCCGGGGACCTTTATCCCCCCACCTAGGTCAGTGAGTGAATGTGGGTGTGACCCCGGGCTGGCACTGACAGCAGCAGGGGGGACAGTCATTCCCTGAAGGGTCCGCATGGTGCCTCCATGTCCAACCCAGTGGTCTTCCTGGAAGTCCTTAGTGTGCTGGGGAAAGTTGAAGGTGGCTACACCGGGTGAGATCCCTTCCATGACAAGCAGAGGAAAGCCAGCTCTGATTGGCTCCATGAAAGAATGCTCATGCTGCTAAGAATTTCTTGGCTCATGTGACTGGGAAGCTCGGGGACAGCCCACAGCATGGCTGGGCAGCCTCTGCTCTCTGTCCCAGCTCTCCTCTGTGCTGGCTCCTCTGGCTGGCACTCTCAGGAACCCCAGGGGACTTCTCTTTCTCAATAGTCTCATCCACACCCTCAGGAATGAAAGTTATCAGACCACCTGCTCCCATCCCTGAGCCACTGACTGCAGTGGGGCCTGGGTTGCTCCCCGGGCCAAACCTGGGCTGGGCTGGGTGGATGTTGAGATGGGGAACACGAGGTGCTGCCAGTGGGAGGGGGAGGGTGGGGGCTCGGCAGCCTCGGGGACAGCTGCCCTGCACAGGTCTGCAGGCTCCATTGTTCCCAGGAACTCAGGCTTCTGACCTGTGTTTTATCTCAGGTGCAGGAGAACCCGGGGAGGAGGCCCAGGCTCTGCTGGAGGGCTTTGAGGGTGAGACGGACATGAGGCCTGGAGATGAAGATGCAGACGTCCTCCGGGAGGAGAGCCGGGAGTATGACCAGGAGGAGTTCCGCTATGATGTGGACGAAGGTGAGGTCCCTGCGCAGGGAAGTGGGGCGAAGGCCTGCCCACAGGGGCCATGAACAGTGGGATTCCCCTTCCCTCCACCAAGGTCTGCCTTCAGCTGGGCTCCAAGGACTTGGGGAAGACTTAGGGGGCCCCCTGTGAGCCCTCACTGGAGCCATCGCAAAATATTACTCCCTTGCACCCTCCTGCAAGCTAGGCTGCAGTGGGAATGGCCTGGGTGTGCAGTGGTGCCCATGCTCTTTATCACAGGAGGACAACCCCCAGGCCAGAGAGCCCTGTCAGACATGCAAAGCCTGACATTCTTTTCTTGCGTGATATTTTTCTTTTTTCTTTTTTTCTTTTTTTTGAGACAGAGTCTTGCTCTGTCACCCAGGCTGGAGTACAGTGCTGCGATCTTGGCTCACTGCAACCTCTACCTCCCTGGTTCAAGCAATTCCCCTGCCTCAGCCTCCCAAGTAGCTGGGATTACAGGTGCATGCCACGATGCCCGGCCAATTTCTTTGTATTTTTAGTAGAGACAGGGTTTCACCATGTTGGACAGACTGATCTCAAACTCCTGACCTCATGCAGTATACCCACCTCGGCCTCCCAAAGTGCTGGGATTTGCATGATTTTTAGCAGGGCTGACTCACCGGAGTGTGGTTTAAGATGAGTGGTGTTGGGAACTAGCTCTTTTTAAATGGGTTTGGATATAAGATTAATCTAGAAACTTCTGCCTCTGCCACCTCATAGGGCAGGGATCTGACCTCAGTTCTGACTGACTGAAGCTTCGGGTTCCTGGAGTCTTTAAAAATCTTTCCCCAAGTGCTTGTGGGCACTTGCAGAAAGCCCGGAGAGAGGACTCTCTTCCCTTAATGCACTTTTCACATCTGACTGAAAGAGGGCATCATGGTTGTGAGGGAAAGGGCCATCTGGGAACAGCCTGGGCATGGTGGCCTCGGGCACAGGGTCTGCAGTCCCATTCCACTTAGTTTGTCTCTGTTGTAAATTGAGAATATACTTCCCATTCCTTTGAAAATAATACCTGAAATAATGAAATCACATAAAGCGTTTTCTCTTAGATGCTTGAAGCACGCATAGACTTTCGCGATCGGTAATTGCCCTGAGCGCTGTAGCGATGCAGTCAGTGAGGCGGTGCTGAGGCGCAACGTGGGGTCAGGTGGAAACCTGGCTTTGCAAGTGAGCATGGTCTCTGCTTCTCTGACTTGCACAGGGTGGACAGAGTGAGCCCCGGTGGGTAGGGGGTCCACAGGATTCTGTTAGGGCTGCGCGGCTAGAGTATGCACGGTGTCAGAGCAGCATCCAGCTGTGCCCACAGATGTCAATCCTGAGCCACATGGAGCACAGCTGGAGGGGGAGACACTGGGTTTGATAGGCAGTGTGGAAGTGAGGGGCTGGGCTCTCACCCTTCAATACCTAATGGGAAGCTGGAATAAAGGAATCAGTGAGTTCCCTGCAGTGACAGGGACGTGTTACCATCTACGCAGGAGAGGTAATGACTCACCTGGGGCAGGACCAGGATACTCTGGGTTAGCTGGGAGGGAGGTGGCAAGGAATGGGTGAAACCAGGAAGGAAATTCCAGGCAGAGAGCAGAGTCTGACAGCAGAAGAGTGGGAGGTAGAGAGGTGGCACCTTTCCCTTGGAACCGGATAGCCTTTGAACCTGATGCTGAGCCCAGTGGACGGGACCTCTGGGGGCCGTAGGGATTGCCTGTATCAGGCTTGCTTTCTGAGCTTCTCTGGGGCAATGAGGATGGGTACCCTGGATCCAGGCAAGGCAGGAGGCCCCAGAAACTTTGGTGGAGGAGATCATGGAGGGCATGGAGCAGGAGGAATCCTGAAAACCAGACTGGGAGAGGTGGGACCCAGTGGATGATGCCCAGTACCAGCGGGCGTCTGAGACTGTGGGTTCATGCACCAGCCTTGGACAGAGGGGACACCCCCTTAACTCAGTGGTTTTGGGGGCTCCAGGGGACATTTGCAATGTCTGGAGACTTGGGAGGATGGTGAGGGAGATGCTGCTGGCATCTTCGTGGGTGGAGGCCGGGGACGGTGCTGAATACCCTTCAGGGCACAGGACAGCCCCCAGCAAAGGGTCACCCAGGCCACAGTGTCAGGAGGGCCCTAAGTGAAAAGGGAGTAATACAAAATAGGCTTAGTTGGCAGAACATTTATCAAAATAATCCAAGTTCAACATGTATTCATCATGTATCCCACATTACATTGGAGACTTACCCTACTAATTTCTTCTTTAATATACCCAACAGTGAAAGTTATAGAGTTTAATTAATAATAAAAAATAACTCCACCTTTCACAAAACACTTAAATGTAGCATCTTATAAGAATGTGGCAAATTTCTGTTTTTTTTTTGAGGTGGTGTCCTGCTCTGTCGCCCAGGCTGGAGTGCAATGGCGCGATCTCAGCTCACTGAAACTTCTGCCACTAGGTTCAAGTGATTCTCTTGCCTCAGCCTCCCAAGTAGCTGGGTTTACAGGCATGTGCCACCACGCCCAGCTAATTTTTGTATTTTTAGTAGAGACAGGGTTTCACTATGTTGGTCGAGCTGGTCTTGAACTCCTGACCTCAAGTGATCCGCCTATCTTGGCCTCCCAAAGTGCTGGGATTACAGGCGTGAGCCGCTGTGCCCAGCCTGCTTTTCTTTTAATTAACAGCCAAGCAATTACATGTGTTATCCACAAAGCTGGCTGTTTTGGACAGGTGTGCAGGCATAAGAGGATTACTGATGTTACTGAGGATAGTCTTGTCTTAGCATTTACTTTGAGTATGTATTTTACTTATTTTGTTTCTAGTACCAAAAGAAAAAACTGTTGAAATGCATATGAGATTAAATTTAACATTCCATTTTTGACTGATGAATGCTTAATAGTTATAATAATTTTTTTTTGGCAAAAGATCTATTAGTGAATGAAGACTTTAAAAAATAGAACAAAGTAAATATGTGATATACTCATGCTTCTCTTTTCTTTTCAGGAAACATTAATTCTGAAGAAGAAGAAACTAGGCAGTCGGACCTCCAGGACTAAGTGAAGTGAGCCGAGAGGAGACTGTGTCATGAGAATGCTTCTGTTATTAGCCGGGCGCGGTGCTGTGTACATGTAGTCCCAGCAATTCGGGAGGCTGAGGCAGGAGGATCGCTTGAGTCTGGAAAGTTGCAGTTGCCGTGAGCCGAGACCCTCGCCACTGTACTCCAGCCCGGGTGACAGAGCGAGACCCTGTCTCAAAAAATGAACAAAAACAAAATCCTTCTGTCAGTTAACAATCTTTATTAGAGGATTTTTAGTCTTTCTTTCTCAGCTGCGTGTTAAGTTGGTTTACAATAGCAAATAAACCTCTTTATTATCCTTTCTTTCTGAAATAGCCTCTGCTTCAAGTTTTGTAAACTGAAGGTTACCAGGTGGTTTTGCCATGGCTTTTCAGTGGTGTCTTCTCCTTGGATAGAGAAAACTGTAGCTCTGTGGGAGACGGTGAATGGAAGTGTCGCTTCTGGCTGAGCTGGGAGAGTAATTCTGTACCCAAACCTCTTGCTCGGATTTCCCACAAGGGAGGTAGGAAGCACTTAGAACACGAGGATTGCCATATGCAACGCTCCTCACATGCAGCGTGATGGGTACACGGCTGGCTCGGCTAGGAGATCGCCCGCTGCCCTACAGGGCTTCCTCCCACTCCTTCCCCTCTCCATGTGGAGCCCAGGCCACTGTGGAGGCCCTGCAGGTGGCTGGGGAGAAGGGCCGCCCGCAGGCCAGGCTTTGGCCTGTTTTGCACAGGCTTCGGTTTCTTAGTGTGCTGGAGGCTGCCACCTGCACCTCGTTCACATTTCTGGAGGACTGTCTCAGACTCTGCTTCTCCTTTCTCTCCCCAGCGCCAGGCTGCCCCCTTCTTCCTGGGCAGGTAAGCGAGCACCTCCCAGGGGAGCCCGACTCCCCATCTTGCATGGCTCTGCTTCACGCACCCTCCCCTCCCCTGAGTTACTCTAGAGGGCAAGTGTCGTCAGTTCACCCCAAAATGTCCTTTCGAGTTGGTTTAACAAATGTCAAGGACATTTTCAGTTCATCCCTGACATCTTCAGTTCACCCTGAAACAGCTCACCCCAGACACTATCAGTTCACCCCAAAATGTCCTTTAGAGACGTAATCTGGGGGCTATGTCTCTAAACAGGGGGCATGTGGAGACAAAAGTGGCTCCTTCTTGGATGCTAACCCACCATGTTGACGTCTGCTCGGCCCCAGTCCCGTGAACACCTCTTGGTTTCCGCTTTATCTACAGTCTCTAGTGTAAGAACGTGTCAATCCTGACGTTACCGCACAAATTAGAGGCCATAGTGCACATGGCATTCTTGCTGTCCTGAAGGTTGCCTTTGTCTTGCTGGAGCGCGTATGCTCTTTCCCTGTGGTATATAAGCCCCGGGTCTGGGGAGTAACAGTGCAGAGAGTCACCTGTCCTGTGGCTGCCCAGGGCTACGCTTCCATGTGTGCGTTCCCCAATACATCAACCAATACTGACAAGCTGGATTTGTCTGCCTTCTCCTTTGGTTTCTTGGCTCCTTTGGCATTTGGGGACTACTTTGCATACATGGCCCTTTCATGGAACAGGGCCTCCTTAAGACAAAGCACACAAGCCCGGTGCGGTGGCATGAGCCTGTAGTCCCAGCTACACGAGAGGCTGCAGCTGGAGGACTGTTTGAGCCCAGGAGTTTGAGTCTAGCCTGGGCGAAATAGTGATACCCATCTCTAAAGAAATACTTTTTTTTTTTTTTTTTTTTTTTTAGATGGAGTTTTACTCTTGTTGCCCAGGCTGGGGTGTAATGATGTGATCTTGGCTCACTGCAACCTGTCCCAGGTTCAAATGTTGCTCCTGACTTAGCCTCCCGAGTAGCTGGGATTACAGGCGCCCGCCACCACACCTGGCTAATTTTTGTATTTTTAGTAGAGACAAGGTTTCAAGACCAGTTCAAGACCAGCTGGGCAGCATAACAAGACCCCATCGCTACAAAAAGTACAAGGATTAGCCTGGCTTCCCGGCTACTCAGGAGGCTGAGGCAGGATGATCACTTGAGCCCAGGGGGTTGAAGCTGCGGTGAGCCGTGATTACACCACTGCACCCCAGCCTGAGCAATAGAGTTGAGATCCAGTCTCAACAAATAATAAAAAAAAGAAGTATATTATGTATCATCATGCCCCTGACAGGAGATATTCTGGTTAGAAGCAGCCATCAGTGTACTGTTACAGTTTTCCACGTCGGATGATTGAAATAATCTCCATAGGCCGGCTTCTGACTCGGTGCACTTCGAACCTAGTTTCTTCTACACTCCCACACGTAATGTTGCTGGAGCTGGAGGACAGGGTCATCCTGGGATTTGACCTCTGACCCTGCACTTACGTGTCTCCATTCTAGGTAAGTAGCAAAACGGGTGTTAGAAGTATTTCTGGAAGTGATACTACTCCAGGACAGGTGGCAGCAACTGTACTACACATGAAAATTACTGCAAACCAGTGGCATATACAAATACTCTCCGGAGCCCAGACCCCCACATCTACCCTTGATTCCATTTAATCAGTGCCCCCTGAAACAGATTCGAAAGGTGCCTGTGGCCACTTCAATGCCCTTCCACCTGAGGGGACACATGTCTGATTGAAATTAAAGGAGAAAGTGGCAGAGGCACGATTATGGTTAAAATGCTTCACTTCTGCAAAATAGACGAAACACAGGGCCAGGTGGACACCCTGTCTGAAGCTGGAGGCTGGCGGCTTTGTGGAAATCCCTGCACCCCGTTCTTTTCATTCGGTGCAGTCCCTTTCATGTTGCTGGCTTTGAAGGGACTGGGCGGGCTGCCTGGCAAAATATCTCACCTTCTGGGCTTGTCTGGGCTCTCTTGTTCGTCAAGCTCTGGGCACTTCTTTTTTTTTTTTTTTTTTTTTTTTTTTTTTTTGAGACGGAGTCTCGCTCTATCGCCCAGGCTGGAGTGCAGTGGCCGATCTCAGCTCACTGCAAGCTCCGCCTCCCGGGTTTACGCCGTTCTCCTGCCTCAGCCTCCCGAGTAGCTGGGACTACAGGCGCCCGCCACCGCGCCCGGCTAGTTTTTTGTATTTTTTAGTAGAGACGGGGTTTCACCGTGTTAGCCAGGATGGTCTCGATCTCCTGACCTCGTGATCCGCCCGTCTCGGCCTCCCAAAGTGCTAGGATTACAGGCTTGAGCCACCGCGCCCGGCGCTCTGGGCACTTCTTACTGCCAAAGAAGCTAGAGCTAAAGGTTTGGTGGATTCAAGGTAATATTCTTAGCTGGAATTCACATTTGTGGTGCTACAGACTTCCTCCTTCATTACAGCCTAAGGCATAGCCCATCTGTTTGATCCACTGTTAGCAGTTAACCCCAGATAATGATCAGGGCCTGATATCTTTGGGGTCACGATTCAGCCCATGACAAGTATGGTTTGCGAGATGGTGTTTTTCCAACTCCACTGTTCCTTCTGAATTTATTAGGCTATAAATCATGGATTTCTTTGGTTCCCATGAAATGCAGCTCCTCCTAGAAAAACAGAATAAAACCTTTCATTCTTTCCCTTGAATGACCAATTTTATAAGCGAGGTGTTAGTTTAGCAGATGCTTCAAAGCTGACAAGTCCCTTTGTTCTGGATCTTTTTTGCATCGTCACCATGGACCCATGGATGTTCACTGAGTCAATGCGTTTCAATCCACTCCAATCACTTTCCTTTATGACGCACAGACAGACACAACTTTGACCAGTGGTAGCTTCTTCGTGCCACTGTTTTGTCCTGTTGACAAGACTCCGTTGGTTCTTGAAAACTTCAGTACTTTTTAGTGTGTTTGAGGTTTTGTAATTTATTTTTGTATAATTTTAAACTTAAAGAAAACTTGCAAGAGTAGAGAATGAAACTCCTCTATACTTCTTAACCAGACTCAGCAATTATTTGCATCTTGCCCCATTTGCTTTGTCATCTTGCTGAGAGAGAGACAGAGAGACAGACAGAATAGCATGTAGAGAACATATAAATACACAGTAGACATACACCATTTCTTCACAACCTTTTGAGTATGATATGCCTATTTCAGTATCTATTTTGTAAAAACAAGGATATTCTCATATAACTACAGTATAATTGTCAAATTAAGAAATTTCACATTGATAGAATTTTTGTAATCCATATTGCATATTCACATTGTATCAGTTGCCCCCATCGTGTCCTTTTTAGCTAATATGAATGGCATTGGGCATTCATTCATGTACTTTTTGGATATTTGTATATCATCCTTTGGGAAATGCCTGTTCAAACATGTTTCAAGTTTGTATTGAGCTGTCTTGTTCTTTGAATTATAGAAATCCTCTACATTTTCTGTCCTTTGTCAGAAGCAAGGTTATGCTTAATCTGTGGCTCAAGAACAAATGGTTTCTGTTTTCTCAAGTTCGTCCTTGATGAGAAGTTTGAATTTTGTTTGTTTGTTTCAAGAAGACCTTGGTATTCCACTCTGAGTTTCAATTAGGACAGCTGGGAGCGGCGGAGAGTCATTGCGGGGGGAAGAGCTCAGGCCAGTGGCTGGAAGTCTAGTGCACTTGGTTTTTGCACTGGGAGTGCTCACTTTCCATTTGGCTGGAAGATGTGCAGATGAGGGCTTATGTCACCAAAGGCTGAAGTTCGGATGATCTAATTTGGGCAGAGTTTAGCCACAGGCTCCCCCTTGTGGCCTTTTCTGTCCTGGGTGCTCACTTGCGGTTTATCAGCTGTGACCGCTGTGAGCTTAGTCTGCTGGCTCTGCAGACGAGAAAGGCTGCGGTTCTCTGTTTTCCTCTGGGCACTCTTCATGGCTATGATAACCACCGCCACAGCCTTCATGACAGAAGCTCTCCGCTGCCCTCCTTTCTTCCAAGTGTCAACTCCCTTCCAGAATCGGTTGCATCTTGTTCACTCTCCGCTGGCATCAGGCAATTGCTTTTTGTAATTTCTCCAGCGTGGACAGCTGCTGTCTGCAGAAAGTTGTCTCTGGCAGGAGCTGACTAGGTATGGAGCCTGCAGCATGTGACTCTGGGTAGAGAAAAGTTTCGATCACCAAATACCTTTATCATAAACTGAAATATTAAGATATTCATCTTGATCTCAAGATGTGCGTGATTCCTGTTTCAGATATCCTTACCACCTTGGGCTGTTCCTGGCCTTTGCCAGCTGTCTTGAGTCTCCTTGGCATCGGCATCCTCAGAGCACCCCCTCTGCCAGTGTAATCATCCGATGGGCTCTTCCTGTCCATTGCACAGACAAAATCAATTTACCGAGCCATGGCATTGCAGTAGAGAAAGGGTGTCACTGACACGAGGCTGGCCCACGCGGAAGAACTGGAGTTACTACTCAAATCATTCTCCCCGAAGGCTTAGACACTAGGGTTTTTATGGACAGTTTGGTGGGCCGGGGGCTAGGGAATGGGTGCTGCTTATTGGTTAGGGATGAAATCACAGGGGTGCAGAAAAGGGTCCTCATGTGTTGAGTCCACATCTGGGTGGGGCCACAAGACTGGTTGAGTCATAAGTCCTGGATCCCCATGGGGTCAGTCTGGAAAAATTTTTAAAAACCCAAAAAAAAAAAAAACCCCAAAAACGTAGGTTCTACAATAGTGATATTATTTATAGAAGTAATTGTGCAAATCCCCACATGGCCCCTGGAAAGAAGGGATTATAGAAACTATGCCTACATTTTAGCAGAATTCAGGTCCCTCCTATAATCTTATTCTTGTGGCCTTTCATTAGTCTTACAAGGTGGTTTTCAGTTCCTGAGCACGGATGAGGTTAATTTTAGGAAGGGACTGTTATCATCCTTGCTTTCAAGTTAAACTATAAATTCTCCCCAAAGTTAGCTTGGCCTATGCCCAGGAATGACCAAGGATGACATGGTAGTCAGAAGCAAGATAGAGTCGACGATGTCAGACTTCTCTTACTGTCATAATATACTGCAAAGGCAGTTTCACTGGAGCCTGTCTAGGGGATGTCTAGCACCACCCTGCATCAATGCCTTCCTGAGAGGGGGTTTTGGGATCTCCACCTTGGAGACACCCTTCAACTCCACCTGCTCTTCCCCCAGCAGGTGTGAGGGCTGGCCCTGACCCTGGATAACTTCTCTGTTCTCCTGTCCTGAGATCCCAGCCTCAGAAGACACTCTAGTTGGGTCTGCACACAGCATTTTGTGGTTGTGGTGGTGGTTTTGAATGGGCAAGTGGATAGTGGAGAAAGGGGAGGAACTGTGGTCAGGGAACCATTAATAGAGGGAGGCAGGGAAGGGACAGAAGATAGAAAGGGGTGGAGAAAGAAAGGTGGAGGGTAAAGGGAGCTGCTGCTACTATCTGAAATCATGGTGGAACCATGGTTCAGGGTTAAGAACAGTTCTGGACAGAAATCTCATTATAATTAAACATTAATCAGGCTGCACTTTGACCCACTTCCTTGTAAGGGCAAGTCCCATAGCATGAGATACCAACAATCTACACCCCACTGTTCCTATAGATAGGAACTTCTCTGCTGTTAGAATCGTAAGGCTTCTGTTTAAGAGTTGCTTAAGCAGATCCTGAATTCCAGCAGAACAGCTGATGACAACCGGTATGAAGATCCCCACAACAGGAACCAAGTCAGCATGAGAACACCATTTTTTCCATCTCCCCGTCCACAGCTTCACTCCACACTCTCCAACCTATCAACAATCTCCACACTGCAGCCCACGCCAGAACCCTGGAAAACCCTAGCCCCACACTCCCTGAGGAGATGGAGTTGAGGTTTCCTGCCATCTCCTCTTCTGGCAACCCCATGATGAAGCCTCTTTCTCTGCTGCAGCCTGGGGTCTTGGCATATTGCTTTGCAGAGTGCATCAGGCAATGGACCCGTTACAGGTACAAGGGAATCACGCTATGAGAATGCTTTTCTTTCTTTCTTTTTTAAGAGATGGGGTCTCACTCTGTTGCCTAGGCTGGAGTTCAGTGGTGCGATCACAGCCCACTATAACCTTAACCTCTTAATTCAAGAGATCTTATTACCTTAGTTTCCCTAGTAGTTGGGACTATAGGTGAATACCACCAAGCCAGACTCATTATTTTTATAGAGACAGGGTCTTGCTATGTTACCCAGAGTGGTCTTAAACTCCTGGACTCAAGCGATCCTCCCGCCTTGGCCTCCCAAAGTGCTGGATTACAGCCATGAGCCACCAAGCCCAGCTGAATACTTTTATTTCTAAACCTAAAGTAGCATGCAGCACTGGAATTCTGGAAGCCCTCAAGCAGGATTACAGACCCCAGGTCCTCCTGGAGCCGGTCAGGCACTGCTCTCCTAAGTCATTCTTCCTTAGTGACACGTGAGGGCCGCTGGTGCAGGGTGGGGAAGGGACCATGCCCTGTGTTTGCTGCCTCTGTCCCTGTCCACTGCTGCTGCTCTGTGGTTTACAGAGACAAGGGTCATTGCAGGGCTCACGTCATCGCACCTTCCCCATCTCCACCTTGCTGCCCTCCTGCCTCCCATTCACACGTGGTGCCCTCGCCTGACCTGACCCCTACCTCCTGCCCCGTACTCCTCTTTTCCTCAGCCTCTTCCTCCCATTTCACCCCGCACAGAGGCCTTCCCTGCTTCTAGACTCTTCAAGGCCTCTCTGGTGTCCTCTTTCCTAGCTCTTTTGTTTTTCTTTATGCTGTTAAACCAGGTTTAGCCTCCTTACATATTTAAGTTCAGCCTACAGGTTTCTTTGTAAGTCATGAACACTCACAAGCGGAGGTGTAAGAAGAGCACAGCCTACACCTGTGCCAATCACTGAGTTTCGGCCAAATGTAGCCGACTGTTCGCACTGCATTCAAATAAGGCCGATGCCGAGCTGTAACGAATCCAGCTGCATCCCTACCTCACTTCTGTTTTCTGCACGTCACTCTCCTCTTTCTCTGTCCATAAATAAGCTTCCATCACGTGGCTGGAATCTCTAAGCCTAGCCTGGCTGCCTCATTTGCAAATCATTCATTGCTCAATGAAACGCTTTTAATTTGGCTGAATTTTTTTTTTTCCAATGCCATTTACCATAATTTGCAATTCATCCAGTCAATAACTATTTCTGGAAAGCTAAAGGTGTGCCAGGCACTGTGCCCGGGGCTGGGGTAGGCCAGGGATGCCCTCTAAGGATTCGTTATTCGGACCCTGTATTAGAAAGTTGGTAGAGAAGCAAAAGTGGTCAGACTGCCTTGAAAATATTTGCCACAAACGCACCACTTAAAGGCTGTACCCTCACTGAACACCCGCCCTGGTTAGCGTGAGCATCTTTTCTGCCTCTGACCGTTGTGTCCACGCGCTCGGCAATCAATTTTTCTGATTGTCAAATTTTCCACAACTCAATACAAATATAACACCAATGAAGGGCAAAAGGAAATTTTCAATCTTGCAAACGCTGTGAGGTTTCACGGAATTGATTGACGTTATGTTGGGAGAATTGCTCAAATTATACACAAAGCTACTGACAAAGGAGATTCTGGAAAAATGAGACTAAGTAACAATATGAGACTGTCAACAACTAGTCCTTTGTTTCCTTACTTAGGGCATTAAAAGAAAAAACAAAAAAACAAACAGAAACAAACCAGCCCTGACAAAACAAGGAATTTAATTCAAAGGATGAAGAAGAGCACTGGGGAAAATCAAAGGCCATACATATTTTGTAACAATGACTCTCTTGCTGAACACATGATGTATTACGTCAAACATGAAGTTAAAAATGTGGCGTTCTGCTCTCATAAAACATAGTCAGAAAAGGTATAAGAACTCCACTGCCACCGTTAATGTTGACTTACTATGATTTTAAGAATTTGGGCATAGTTGCAATTTTGCCTAATTTACCTTTTTAAAATACAAGGTAAAATGGACCAATGTTCATCATTTTTAATTTAATTGATCAACATAGACTCTAAATCAAACCCTACTTCTCACTATTTACTTTGTATTTCGGTTTAACAGGATGTGCTGTGCATGACTTTGTACCATTTATCTCCTGATAAGGAGAATTTCCTGCTGTGTTAATTTGCATAATTACCTTTGTGCTGCTGACTCTCCCCCTCACTGAAATGTGAGGTCTGTGAAGGCACCATCTTCTCAGTCAGGATCCCAGCAGGAAACAGATGGCTTCTCACCATAGAAGAGTTCAAGGGCCCTCATGTTGGAAACCTGTGGTAAAGGTGGCATAACTGCCTTAAGTGTGGTGCCTGGGACTTAGCCATGAGGCAGAATTCTTCCTAGCAGACCTGAGCTTTTTTTCCCACCTAAGTATGTCAAGCAGCACTTAGTAGGCCTCTGTCTCATGTCTGGGGTGCCTGTGACCAAGGACCCATTGCCATAGACAAGTATGGGTCAAAACAACTGTTACCTGCCATCCCTTGCTTCTTGGGGCACTGACACCTGCTTTGTCTCTGATGGTTAAGAGCTACCCCTACTCTGGTGCTTAGAGTGGCACTGCCTCCAGCCCACAGAGGACGGTCCACAGAGCTGGTGAAGGACCCACCAACGCATTTCATCTCTTCTTCCGGGCCCCCTGGGGAAGAGGCATATTAGGGAAGGTCTGAGTCAGCTGCAAATAGGAGGTGCCTTTCTACATTTCTATTTCCTTGAGACTTTGAGCTCTGTTCTCTATAGTGTGCCAGCATTTCAAGCTTTTCGATCCCATTAACTTTGTCCAATTAGCCAACCTGGAGGATTATTAACCACTTTCTCAGGGTTTGAGCCAACATATTAAACGCTGAAACCCAGCCTAATCCAGGCTCACTCTCTTCCACGTGGGGCAGGCGCTGTCAGACTCCACCCCACGCTTGCTCCCAGGCTCTAGCTGCTACCTGCTAGAGTGGACCTGCAGCTCCATGTTGAGGCAATCTCCTCCCAGGGAGGTCTTGGGCCTCCTCACCCTGCCTCTGCTGTTCTCAACTGTTTTCTGGGACTGCAGGCAATGAGAGGTGTGGGGTGGGTCCTGGGGAACTGGTATCAGCTCAGGAGGCAGCTTCCCCAGGTGCAGTCATTGCAAGACTTTTTAACAGAGGAATGTTGGGTTCCATGTGGGACGGGAGGTGAAAGGAGGAAAAGGGGGCAAAAGGGAGGGGAAGGGAAAAGAGGAGAGAAAGAGAAGGGAGAGCAAAGGGGTTCCGCCTTTGTAGACAACAGGGGTTCAGGGGAATTGGCAGCTCCAAATTTCCAGCCTCTCTTTTCATCTCTGCCCAAATCTCTCCATTGTATCTTTCCCCACGGACACCTTGTATTAATCTGTTTTTGTACTGCTATAAAGAACTACCTGAGACTGGGTAATTTATAAAGAAAAGAGGTTTAATTGGCTCAGGGGTCTGCAGGCTGTACAGGAAGCAAGGCGTGGAGGCCTCGGGAAACTTACAATCAAGGCAGAAGGCAAAAGGGAAGCAGGAACATCCTACATGATCAGGGCAGGAGGACGAGACAGAAGGAGGAGGTGCCACACACTTTTAAACCAGATCTCGTGAGAACTCTATCACGAGAAGAGCAAGGTGGAAATCCACCCCCAAGATCCAGTCACCTCCCACCAGGCCCCACCTCCAATACTTGGGATTACAATTGAACGTGAGATTTGGGTGGGGCCATATCACACCCTTTCCTTGTAAGAGATCAGGCAGGGTTGAGCATTTAATTGGCACCTCAGTGCTGCCCCCTTACAATCAGGCCCACGCTTGGGCCTCAGCACAGGTGTCCTGGGACCAGAGAGATGAAGGAGCCCTTCAAAGCTGCCCTGGAAGCCGCTGGGTCTCTACACCTATTCTTAATTTTATGTTCATGGTTTTACATTTCTCTTTTTCCCTGGGCAGGTGCCCTAGGGGGCTGGTGACTGTGCTCTATGATCTCTAGTTGCCATAGTGACCAAGCACCACATGAACCCCCATGCCTTGCCCACTGCCTGCA
The DNA here is from genome assembly GCF_047675955.1 of Chlorocebus sabaeus. Lineage (NCBI taxonomy): Eukaryota > Metazoa > Chordata > Mammalia > Primates > Cercopithecidae > Chlorocebus > Chlorocebus sabaeus. Next base: position 96,444,642 of record NC_132905.1, on the reverse strand, counting down.
CTTCCTCCCGTGCCGTCACTGAACATGCCCTGCCCACTGCCTGCACTTCCTCCCGTGCCGTCACCGAACATGCCCTGCCCACTGCCTGCACTTCCTCCCGTGCCGTCACCGAACATGCCCTGCCCACTGCCTGCACTTCCTCCCGTGCCGTCACTGAACATGCCCTGCCCACTGCCTGCACTTCCTCCTGTGCTATCACTGAAGAGAGTTTGAAGAGCAACGCATACCGTGGTGGCTTGTGCCCCATTGCCGACCAGCAAGGAAGTGACCTACACGTGCGGGTGACCCAGAGTCCAGTGCTAGGAGGTAACAGCAGCCCATTTGCCATTGTGAGCATCCCTGGAAGTCCTATCGGAAGCAGAGGCTCCACACCTCTCCCTCAGTGCATTAACTATCCCCGTGCGGCCTGCTCCTAAGACCTTGACCACATTTCCACCACAGTCCTGTGGAAGCTGACACAGCATAAGGGCTCCTGGAAGGCAAGCAATAGTCTCTGCAGCTCCCCAGTGAGCCCAGGGGCACTTCAGCCCTGCCCTCACACCCCACCTCACCTGGAGAAATGACATGGTTTTCTCCCACAGCTGAATCTTTGTAGCGAGAACTTCCTGCTCAGAGCTCTTAGTGAGTCCCTGGGCAAAACTCAAAATGCTCAGGAGCCATGATCGGGGGTGGGGCTAGGAGGGAAGTGGAGAACTGGGGCCGCTTTCGGGAAGGGCCACTGCTCTGCAGAGCCTCAGATCACAAGGGGGAGTTTCCGTGAAGATCCTGCAATGTGATTCTTCATCACATTGTAGGAAGAAAAAAACAAGTGTATACAAATGGCATAGACACACACACCTAGATACATACACACACGCATCTGTAGTTATAAAGTCACAGGATCATCTTCCTGTCACATAGGAGTCTTGCCTTTGAGCAAACCTGACATGAACACCTGACCGCCAACCTCCCAGGACCATTCTTTGTATTGAATCTGTAGTGACATTCCTCTACAAAGCCACTTCCCCAAGAGCAATGATTCTTAGCCTGAGCTGCATCAGAATTACCTGGAGAGCTTGTCCAATCACAGATGGCCAGGCCTCATCCCAAATTTCTGATTCACCCCTGAGCATATGAATTCAAAGGAAGTTCCCAGTGAGGACAAGTGCTGCTAGACCAGGGGCCACACTTTGAGAACCACCAGCTTTCATGGCTCAGTGTAACAGTTGTCCAGTCCAAAGACAGGTAACTTCCAGGTGCCAGATTCAGGCATAAGCGCCACAGCTGGCTAGCTCTGTGATCTTGAGAATTGCATGAGGGAGTGCAGGGAACATGCTTCATTTGACACCTCCAGGTGGGAAGCCCCTAACTGTAGTTATTGATGCTGCATGGTTCAATCCATTCAGTTTCATTTTCTCCACTTGCAATCCTGAACACACCTGCTGCATAAAATAGATTTATTTGAAAACAATTTTCTAGAATTTGGATTTTTAAGAGTATATAAAACAGAGTGTGGCAGGCTAGGTTTCACTAATGCAGGCCTCCATAACAACTGTTTTAGTACTGACCGAGTGGTTAAGTTAAATATTAAAAGCTTAAAAAAGCCAGTGCCCTTATACAAAAGCTGAAATGTAACAAAAGCCACCAAGGGTTTTGCCTAGGCCTTTCCTGGACCTTAAAGCATGACCAAATAATGAAATAATTCTTAACAGGACCAACTTAGGATTAAACAAGTTTTATTGGGGTTAAAAAAACTCCCCTGGCTTCCACAAACAAGTTTATTGGGGGTCTGAAGGAACTCCCCAGACTTCCGTGATTTAGCAGAAGGCAAGATAAAGTTAATCACCTCAGCACCTGGACCCATTAGATTAAGTAAATTTGCTGAGGCTCCAGAGGAAGGTCTTCAGGACCCAGACCTTAGTTACAGATTAAAATAAGTTAATCACTTATGTCTTTAGATGAACACATACTTACATGTAGACACAGAGCTTACAAGGTATATAAGCTCTGGAAAACTGTGTAATTTTGAGTTGGTCTGGCGATAATTTCCAGGCCTTCTCCGTGTAACTGGTTCCAGAAATGAAAACTCTCCTCCTTCCCAGTTCATCTGCATCTTGTTATTGGGCCGCAAGAAACAGCTGCCCAACACTCAGCTTGGTCTAGAACAAGAGTACACTGCATTCCTGGATTTTACTGCTTTTTGCAAATACAATAAAAATGAGTGCCCACAGAATTAGAAACTTTGACACATTAGAAGCTCTATGAATATCATAAAGAGTGTTATAATTAAGCTATATTAGTTTTGCCACCCCAATAAAAACAACTACTGAAATAGAATTATACACAACTAAACTCTGGAGATTATTTTATTCACTTTTAATATGAACAACTTATGGAATGGGGTTATGATCAAACACTGCACTTGGAGTCAGGCTTGGGCAGGAGTGGGGGTGGCTAGGTGGAAGGAGCATGGAGCAGTAAACTCATGTTGCATCCCTGCAACATCATGGCAAGGTATGTATGTGAGTAAATAACAATACAGTGTCCAGGTGCGGTGGCTCACACCTGTAATCCCAGCACTTCGGGGGGCCGAGGCGGGTGGATCACGAGGTCGCCTCCAGGGATGCTCAGGTAGAAGATGCTCCCTGTTCATCTCACTTCAACCCTGGGGCTTCCTATGAGGTCTCGAGACTGAGGAAACTCTTAACTCCAGTGGTAAAAACAGGAGTTCACGATTCTTACGGAATAAGCAAAGCAAGGGGACTAGCTCAGCAGATGTGAGAATAATCCGCCAGGACCTCAGAGGGTCAGCCAGGGGTGACGTCAGCTCTCCGCAGCAAGATGGCGCCCGCCAGCGGCGTCCCCTCTGTCGCCATCTCTGCTGTCTTCTCGTCACCTCACGTGTTGGCAGAGGAGGTGTTACGTGCTCGCTGGCTTATGAGTCCACGGCCCACACCTTCCACTGAAATATAAGCTCATCCAGAGTGAGCTTGTGTCTGACCCACTGCGGCCGTCCCAGCCGTGCTAATGGCACCCAGGCATTCCCTCAGAAACGTCTGCTGAGTGGACGACTGAGGGGCGGACTCCACACGTGGGGGCTGCAGTGAGGAAGGACGAACTCTTCCCAGTGCTGAGCCTGAGGCGGGAGCGTGGGCGAGGAGGAAGGGTGGGCTGAGGCGGGAGCGTGAGCTGTGGATGGAGCGTGGGCTGAGGCGGAAGCGTGGGCTGAGGCGGAAGCGTGGGCTGTGGATGGAGCGTGGGCTGTGGCGGGAGCGTGGGCTGTGGCGGGAGCGTGGGCTGTGGATGGAGCGTGGGCTGAGGCGGAAGCGTGGGCTGTGGATGGAGCGTGGGCTGAGGCGGGAGCGTGGGCTGTGGATGGCACGTGGGCTGTGGATGGAGCGTGGGCTGAGGCGGGAGTGTGGGCTGAGGCGGGAGCGTGGGCTGAGGCGGGAGCCTGGGCTGTGGATGGAGCGTGGGCTGATGCGGGAGTGTGGGCTGTGGATGGAACGTGGACTGAGGCGGGAGCGTGGGCCGAGGCGGGAGCGTGGGCTGTGAATGGAGCAAAGTGGGCTGAGGCGGGAGCGTGGGCTGAGGAGGGAGCGTGGGCCGAGGCGGGAGCGTGGGCTGTGAATGGAGCAAAGTGGGCTGAGGCCGGAGCGTGGGCTGAGGAGCGTGGGCTGAGGCGGGAGCGTGGGCTGAGGCGGGAGTGTGGGCTGTGGATGGAACGTGGGCCGAGGCGGGAGGGTGGGCTGAGGGAGCGTGGACTGAGGAGGGAGCCTCCGCTGAGGCGGGAGCGTGGGCTGTGGTTGGGCAGACAAGACGGCGGGCTCATGGGCGGTCAGGAAGCGTCCTCTGTGACAGAGGCCCCCGCACCCTTGTTGGGAACCAGGTCGCACAGCAGGAGGTGAGCAGTGGGTGGGTGAGTGAGCGAAGCTTCATCTGTATCTACAGTCACTCCCCATTGCTGTCATTACTGCCTGAGCTCCGCTTCCTGTGAGATCAGTGGTGGAATTAGTCTCACAGGAGTGTGAACCGTGCATGTGGGGGATCTGGGTTGCACGCTCCTTATGAGAATCTAATGCCTGATGACCTGTTACTGTCCCCCATCACCCCCAGATGGGACTGTCTGGTTGTGGGAAACAAGCTCAGGACTCCCACTGATTCTACATTATGGCGAGTTGTATAATTATTTTATTACATATTACAATGTAATAATAGAAATAAAGTGCACAATAAAAGTAATTGCCCTTGAATCATCTCAAAACCATTTTCCACCCCCACCCCGGTCTGTGGAAAAATTGTCTTCCATGACACTTGTCCCTGGTGCCAAAAGGCTGGGGACTGCTGCTCTATGAGAGGGCCTGCTGCTGGGCTGTGAAACCGCCTGAAAAGAAGGACAAATGCCAGGCTCTTGGTAATGGGGGGACATTACCAGGGCAGAAACACCCAATGTGAAGCTCTATGTGGTGAATTTCTATGTGTTGGTTAATTGCGTGTGTGAATTTGATTGGGCCGCATGGCGCAAAGATGTTTGACCCAGCGTCACTCTGGCGGTGTATGAGGAGGTTTCTGGATGAGATGAACATTCGAATCAGGAGATTGTCAAGCGAAGGGCTCTCCCCAGGGTGGGTGGGCCTCATCCAATCAGTTGAAGGTCTGAATGGAACAAAAGGCTAAGAGGAAACTCCTCATGCCTGACGGGCCTTTGAACTGAGGCATTGACTTTTTCCTGCCATTGGACTTGAATGAAAACACCGATTCTTTCTGGGTCTCAAGCCTACTGGTCTCTAGACAGGAGGCCAACGGCTCCTACAGATGGTGAGGCTTCTCAGCCTCTGTAACTGTGTGAGCCAATCCCCCTCTCTCCTTTCCTCTCCCAGCCTGTATCTGTATGTTTGTATCTATATGGCTGTGGGTCCTGTTTCCTACTGGCTGTTTCTCTGGAGAGCTCTGGTTCCTGCACTCTCTTTTGCTGTTTGTGGCTCTAAGTCACAGTATGTTAAAGTTCGGGTTTAAGAGTATGCGGGCTGCCGCGTCTAAATATGTGGGAATAAGTATAAAAATCCTTTACGTCATCAGATGTGTTTCATCAAATGGGCTATTTTCTCTCCACAGGCTAAGCTGCAAGTTCTTTGGAGTCGAAGGACCAGTAACTTTGCTCTCACCTGCCCCCCACTGGTCCACTCACCAGGACACCAGGCAGGACATTTGTTCCACCCTGACTGTGAGGCAACCCCCTGGGGATCCTGCTAAGACACAGCTGCTGACATGGGAGATGGGGGCGCCTGAGGCCCTGCATTTCTAACACGCTCCTAGGCAATGGCTGTAATCCTGGTCCTCAGGCCAGAGTCTGAGAAGCAAAAAAATAAATAACTTATAGGGCCCCTTGCCTTTCCTCAAAGTCTGGTTATATTTTCTAGGTAATAAGTGCTATTAGTACCTGAAAAGGAGAACAAAATGGTTTAAGGATAGCTGGAGGCAAAGAAAATGCAGCATCTTCTAAAATCACTAACTCAAATAAACGGGCTGCCTCTCCGGGGAGACACCTGGGAGGAGAGTGAGCTTCGGTGAGCTCATTCGCAGGCATTTCTCCTTCAGGATTTACATTGCTTTTGTGCGTAGCTTCTTTGGAAAATTGCTTGGTTTATTGTCCTCACACAGTTTTGTCTCATTATGGGACACAATGAAAGAGAATGAGTTAATGGTTGAAAGAAATACATTTTGGAGAGAGAAGGAGAAACATGACATTTCCAGATCATTAATTTTTTAATGACTTCTTAGAGAACTTCCTTGTTTGAAGATTTCATCAGGAAGATGGCATACGTGCATGCGTGTTTCTTTATTTGTTTTTGTGGCCTTAAGTCCTAGGAAAAAATGGTACTAGACAACTGAAAGTGGCATTTACTTGAAACCACACAGGAGTAAGTACATCATAATTCTGGGAGTTTGCTGTGGCAACTTGCAAAGGCCTTTCACACAGCTGGACACCTGTCACTTTTCGTGAAGAATCCCCATGCGTTGGCAGACAGCGGCTGCACACACATTCAGGAGATTGCAGGAAGTAATTTCCAACAGCAAATGAGACATTAATTATTCAATGCAGATAAACATCAACAACAGCGCTTCATCCGAAGGAATTCCACTGGGATCCAGGGGCTCTGCGTTAAAGCTCAGTTCGGTCCTCTGCTCATGGTGACCTCAGACACAGTCTCTGTGCCTCAGGCTCACCGCCGTAAAATCATGCGGCCTGTCGATGGGTCCACGTCACCTGCAGCTTCTTAGTCCTCATTCTGAGGACATGATATGCCCTCTTAGCAGCGAGCCCTGGAGGGGCTGACTTGCAGCAGTGTTTGCCAGTTCCCATGGTGAGTGGGGTGCACGCTCTGCTCTCTGTGCCTGTGCCAGCTTCAAACTTCTTTATGTTTGGACACAGAAAAACTACATCACTAGCGAAATAAAACAAGGAGCAGACAGATGTGTCTTTTTCTCAGGAGGTCATGTTTGATTGACTAAAACAGCGAGGAACCTTTTATTGGGTCTGGCCTCCTGTGCGTCCTACACAATGTGGGCTGGTTCCATCACAGCCCAGGGTGTTCACCGTCTTTATTTCTGTAAGAGCTCCCTTTGTGTTCTGCCCTCTGCTTGCCTGGGTGCTCACAGCGGGAGGCTGAGGGTGTAGCACAGGTCCTTCCTGCCCTGGCTCTACATTCACACTATAAAAGGCACTCACAGAGCCACTACCACAGCCCCAAACTGCAATCATGAAATAACACCTGCATTGGATCAGGGGGCTAGAAAAGATGAAAGATCGATGGACTGACTGCTCCATGCTAGGATCTCTGCCTGCAGCACGAGGCACCACACATGTGGGCTTTGGGAGCAGGTGTGACCTGTGGGCTGGGGCATGAGACTCCCCACTGGGGAGACCCCATCCCCTGCTGGACCAGCTTCCTCAGCATCATGGACAGACTCCACTTTGCTGGTGGCCCTTCTTTTGGGGCCCTGTTAAATCGGGGGAGCCTACTTCTCCTACTGGCAAAGTCCTCTTCTCTCCTCTACGTGATTAGAAACAAGAATAGGAGAAGGCAAAAAAGGCCTGCAAGGGGAGTGTCTCAAATCCCTATGTCGGAGGCCCTGTACGAGCAGCTCTGCTGTGCTTGGAAGGATTGGGGTATGTTATGGCAGGCTACAGGGTAACCCTCAAAGATGTTCACGTCCTAATCCCCAGGACCTGGGAATATGCAACTTTATGTGGCAAAAGGAACTTTGCACCTGTGGTTAAGGCTCGTGAGATGAGAATTGATCCTGGGTTATTGGGTGGGCCTGATGTCAACACAAGGGCCCTTGTAGGAGGGAGGCAGGAGGGTCAGAGGCAGAAGGCGATGTGGCTGTGAAGGCAGAGATCGAGAGAGCTTGGAGGCTGCTACGCTGCCGTCCTTGAGGAGGGAGGGTGCAGGTGGCCTCTAAAAGCGAGAAAAGGCAAGGAAAGGATCCTCTCCTGGAGCCTCCAGAAGGAATGTAGCCTGCCGACAAAATTCCGACTTCCGGAACTGTAGGAGAGTAAGCGTGTGTGTGTGTGCATGTGAACATGTGTGTGCCTGTGTATGTTTTCAATGTGTATGCCTTCATGTACGCATGCACGTGTTTGTGTGTGTGCGTGCTTGTGTACCTACGTGTGTGCATGAGTGCGCGTGCATCTGTGTGTGCATGTGTATATGCATGTATTTGTGTGTGTGTGTGCACGTGTGTGCCTGTGTGTATGCATATGTGCGTGTGTGTGTGTGTGTGTGTGTGTGAATTTTGTGTTCTTTCCATGACCACCAGCTTTGTGGCCATTGGTTACAGCAACCACAGAGACATAGTAACATGAGTGTTGACAGCACTGAACAGCAACCCAGTTTTGAGCTGGTAGACGGTATTCTGGGCCCATTTTATTGACTATTACACCTGTTTTAGCCCATGTGGATATGGCTAAAGAGTGATGGACGCAGAAAAAGAAAAAACGATTGGGAATTTAATGATCAGACCATGGAAAATGAAGTGGTTAGATCCTTCGTGTGTGGTGAGTCTTTAATTCCTGGAATTTAGAGTCCTGAGCAGTTGTGTCCCCAGCTGCAGACACTCAGTGTACCTGCTGCAGGGTGGTGTCCTCACCCAGCCATCTGCCCCGTGCTCCCCCACAGCTGAGCTGGTGGAGGATGGGTCCACAGATGGGAGTTACAAAGGCAAAAGCCCTAGGGAAATATTCCGGAATATAAAAGTGCGTCTTGTGCTTTTACAAATCACATTGGGTGAGACTAAGACGCCTCTGGAAAGAGCAGCATCTCCCAGCCTCTGCACGTGGTCTCTGCCTCTCCACTCTGAGGTTATGAGAACATCACCGTGGCTCTCAGTTGCCTGAGATCCAGTTCCTCCAGTTAAATGCTGCGTTCGCCCCATGGGTCAGGGTCTTCACCGGTGGGTTCACCAACTCCCATTTTCCTTCCTCTTTATTTTCTTCACAGAAGCACATGCCCAGGGAAGGGATCTAGAACGGAGTTTTAAATCACTTGTTAATATCTTACAAGTCCATCAACTTCAGACTATCTCCAAAGCCAATGGTCAGGCGCTCCTTTATTTTGGAGGGTCTGTGACTGCCCAGGCTGGCACTGCCACCATCAAACGGCACCAACATCTGCCCAGGCGGTGCCCCATGGGGGATGTCCCCTAGCCAGGGGACACTGGGTAATTCTGGAGACATTTCTGACTGTCACAACTGAGGATGGAGGTGCTGCCGACACCTAGCAGGCAGAGGTCCTACAAGGTGGTGCATCCTACAATGCATAGAACGACCCCCACCACAAAGGTGTGCAGGCCGAGGTGGAGATTGCTGTCCGCCACTTAAGGAGTGACTCATGTTCTCACATTCAGCATCACAAAAAGACACAGACATTGAGTTTTCAGACCCGAAAGAAAAGCACAAAGTGAACCTTTAGACCTCCATCCCTTCATCTGTGAAATGGACGTGTGGGAACAAAGCTTTGTGGTGAAGCCTTTTTTTGTCTTTTGCTTTTCTTTCTTTCTGTCCTCTTTCTAATGTCTAGAAATTCCTCAGGCAGATGAAATTTACAAAAATGCCAACGGGCAGGGGCATCCGAGCGAGGCTGGTGCTGACTCTGGGGCAATTCTCTCCTGGTGCTTGTAGAGGCTGTGGGTGGGGGGGGGCGGTGAAGGGCTGGTCGGGGAGGGTCCTGAGTGCTCCCTTTCCAGCTGCCCTGATTTGGGGGCCTATCTTTTGGCAGAGCCCCCTTTGCATTTTCTGATACGCATGAGCAAGTCCAGCTTATTTTGGGGTGGGGGCAGGGTGGACACCACGTGATCAGCATAAGAAAGTCCAGGAGCTTGGAAGTTCCGGATTGGCATCTATGGAAGGGGGTGAAGGGTCCAAGGAGCCGGTGGAGCTTTGGCCACAAAGGCTCATGGGTTTGGGGAATTGTCAGCAACTGCCGTGTGCCATGCTGCCACCCTTGGTTACAGGGACCCCCAGGAGCGCCTGGGGCTGGGGGCTTGGTGTGTGTATGGGGCTGTGGGAAGGCGGGCAGGGACAGGAGGGACGCACCAGAGCACGTGTGTGGGAGACCCATTTGCAGAAGCAAGAGCAGCACTTTGGGAGCAGGTGGTGCCGGGACTGCCCCAGACAGTCCCCAGGAAAATCCATGCAGACCTCTACCAGTGCAGCCTGGCGGGGTTGAGCGGCCCTGTTTGGACAATGCTCACCTGGTGGCTCAGGAACCCAGAGCACTTGGAAACGTCTGGATCATAATTGGGACACACCACCCTGGAAACATTTTGCCGGGGAAGCCTGTTTCTACTCAGGTGCAGAGGGAAATGGAGCAAGAAAGGGGGATTCGGGTGTCTGATGCCAACTTGCTGAGTGACAATGACCCGTGGCAGGCGTGCTCCTCTTGTGCGTAAGCTCTTATCCAGCTGCTGAGGCGGGTGCAGCTAGAGATCTAAGGCCTCCTGCAGGCGCCTGGCTGGTGTCACTGGACTGGGCCTGGGAGTTGGGCTCCTCTGAAGCCCCCGACCACTTGGGGGGACTCAGCAACACCCTCTCTTGCCCACAACTTATGGCGAACAAGCTGTGGCCAGTGTGGTCCTGTGGCAGTGCTATGTGAAGAAGCCAGGTCAGGGCCTCAAGCCCCTCCAATGCCAGGCATTGTCCGTGCTGCACGTGCTGCCTGGGCACTGACCAATGGACTCATGAATGTCATAAAAAGGTCAGGACCGTGGGGAGTCCAGCCTTGAGTAGATCTGCAGGGAAGGGCTGGGCCTGCGGCGGGATCTACACTCCCGAGTTTGCCTGCCTCAGTTCACCCATGGACTGGATGTCACCCTCTCGCTTTGCTGGGTGATAATCAAGGTTGTTCAAGATGCCACTTGTGCGTTATCCTCTGTTTGTCATTCACAAGGCCCTTGCCAGCACCTGAGCACTCTGATAGCTACAAGCAGCACAAGCTTGTTCCGTGCTGGGTGACTCCAAGGGCAAGAGGATCAAGGGGGTCCTTTTCATCCACCAGCCACCCTGCCCCAGGTCCCCAGAAGAGGCCAGAAGTGAGTACTACAGTCGTTTCTTCCCTCCTCCTCCAAACTGCTGACTCCTTCCTGAACTGTCTGTTTTTCTTTTTTTTTTTTTTGGGACGGAGTCTCGCTCTGTGGCCCAGGCTGGAGTGCAGTGGTGCGATCTTGGCTCACTGCAAGCTCCGCCTCCCAGGTTCACGCCATTCTCCTGTCTCAGCCTCCCAAGTAGCTGGGACTATAGGCATCCGCCACCACGTCCGGCTAATTTTTGTATTTTTGGTAGAGACGGGGTTTCACCATGTTAGCCAGGATGGTCTTGATCTCCTGACTTCATGATCAGCCCATCTCGGCCTCCCAAAGTGCTGGGATTACAGGCATGAGCCACCGCGCCCGGCTGACTGTCCATTTTTCTACGAGAGCTGCAAGGGGTTATGGCGTGAGCTGACTGGTAAAAAATCGGCAAGTGACCGATGATGATGAGGATGACTGACCTATCCACCAGCCCCGGCCCAAAGTTGCCCTTCGCACAAGAGCAGGTGGGCACAGTCTCCAGGGGCATGTGGATCCTGGCAGCCCTGGGCCAGCCGGACACTTGTTTTCATTCTGAGAAGTGGATGTGATAAACCTGTGTCTTCGGGGTGCTTGACTTTGTGGCCCAAGGAGCCAAGAGTGGGCACATACCTTTCTCACGAGCTGGGCAAAATCCCCACATTCCCGGGGCGGCAGCCCGAGCAGTGGCCGCGTGCAGGAGTCCAGCGCAGAGCCGTGACTCACGATGAGGATGACGCCCGCTGTGTGAAACAAGAACACCTCCAGGTCAAAGCAGCCCCAGAGAGCACCTTTTATTAGACCAGGGTCCCCAAATTGGTAGGGGCAGAGCTACCTCAGAGTGCCCCGAAGCCTGGCGAGACCCCCGGGCTAGAAGTAGTGTGACTGGTAACCGCTTAGTGACGCCTGCATCCCACCCTCGCTCATGGATTCCCCTGTACTCAGCAGCTGCCCACCAGCCTCAGGGAGGCCTAGGAAGTGAGCTGAGCCACCCCCATGGTGGCTGGCTGCCTCGGTCCCGTCAGCCACAGACTGGGATGTAGCGGTGGCTGCTGCCCAGGCCAGACCTGATTCACTTGAGAAAGGTCAGCCGGTGGTTTTATCACATGAGCCTGCTACGACTCCTGCTTTAGATAAGAGCACCTGGGACCACAGGCCGGGTGGGCCTCGCTCAGGTGACGCGCGTGTCCCTGCCAGCTCGGGGGGAAGGTGTGGGAAGCCAGCGCTTCTGCAAGTGCTTCATCCAGGACAAAGCAATACGGGAGGGTTAGGAGACCCGTGTGATGGTCAGGGAAGGGGGCTCCACCTGGAAGTTGGTTGTTCTTTCTCTCTGTCTGTCTCTTTTGTTTCCCGGGAAGCTGCCTCAAATCCCTTGGACACGGGTGGTTTGTGCTGACCCTGCTGGCCTGGGTCCCATCAGTACTCAGTACCAGGACTGGGGGGTCTCGGGGCCTGGGCGGCAGGGGAGTGCGTGTCTATGTACCTGGTTACTGCAGCGGTAGCAGCGGCGATGAACATTTTGTTGCTGGAGAATAGGGGGTGGGGAGCAGGGGAAGTGGGGGCATTCATCGGTTCCGAAAATTGGCCAATTTCCATCTCAGAGATAATTCCCCAAGCCCCAGGGGCTGTTCATACAGAGGATGGTGAGGCACTTACTGTCCTGCAGGCAGGTGTTGACGATTTGCACCACGCTCGCCGTGCACCTGTCCACGTACTCCTGGTAGCTCTCGGCCGGCATGAGGGCAGACAGGGGAAATGCGGGCCTGGAAGGAGGAGATGGAGAGGCTGCTGCCCTGGCCCTTGGTAGGGATTAGGAGGGCGCGGCTGCAGTTAGCTGGGGAAGGAGAACGTTCTTCTGGGATGGCTCTGCCTCCAGGCAGGCTCGTGGTCAACAGGGAGGCTCCAGTTTTGTGCTGAAAACTGGCAAAGCACTGACAGTCAATCTCCAGCACACATTCTTACTCAACACCAGGAGGGCTCCGCAATGGCAGAGTCAGACATGGGTGGAGAATGACAAAGACTCTCTCCTTGACCAAACTCCAGTCCAGCTCTTCTGAACCTTCTTCTCCATGAGGTCTTGACCCTCGGGCTTCTGTGTCTGATCTTGCAGAGTGAATTTAGCAAGAACCTCTTACCCTCAAAATCTGATCAAGTTCCTTGTCCTCTACCACCCCCACCAGGTGATGTCTGATCACCTCGGCCTGCTTTTAGCAAGAGTCCCCATTTAGGTTAGTTTAGCAAGAATGACCCACCTTCTCAGAAATTTTCCATCCACCAACTCCCACCCTGCTCTGTAGCTATAACTCCCCACTTTTCCTTGTATTCGGAGTTGAGCCCCACCTCTCTCCCCTGCTGCAAAACCCCACTGCAGCAGTCCCTCTTGAATAAAGTCTTTCTCACCACTTTAACAGTGTCATGAAACCTTTCCTTACTAAGAACTGGAAAAGCCCCAGTGGAAGAGAACTTTAGAGCAGCATACCTGTAATCAGTGTCGATGTTGAAATTTGCCTCTTTCAGCTCTTCCAGGCTCATGAGGGTTGGGGTGGTTTTTCCAGCTTCCCATTTTGTCCATTCAAAGATTCCAGGTTCCACTCGTATCTTGATTTTTTTCTCCAGTTTGAGTTCTGGACTCAACAGAGTACAAGTGTTTATCATCCTCAACATCTACCCTGACTTTGCATAAATAAGTCTCCGTTTAGATCTCAGACCGTCACACACAAGTCTAAATCATACCTTTTAAACAGTGTGATTTTCTTCTTGGCAAAGAAGTGATTAGGAATAGCCATGCTATTTCTGAGGTCAAAACTGATGAGCAGTGCGAAGGTATCAGAGGAGTGATGGCCCCCTGTGTGCCAGGAAGGACCAGAGTCTCCCAAGAGCTGGTGAGTGTCCCAGGCAGCAGGCTCATGCTGGGGCTCACCTGAGCACCCATGAAACCAGCCCACCGGCCGCATCCTCCAACATGGCGGATCCACCGAGCAATGGACAAGATGTGACCCATTGCGAAGAATGTTGGCCTCATGAGGCCCTTTCCTGATAAACACTTGCACAGATTGGGCAAGAGGTGAACAATGGAAGGAGCCATCTTCTGGAACATTCTGACTCCCTGCAACTCACACTTCCCGAGCATTCTATATTTTGATTAAAGGAAGAGCCATAAAGTAAGGCCACCTCTTTTTGGGTGGAAAAAAGGACCTGAATGTTTTCACTGGGAACTCAAATGCTGGGCATAAAATTAGTTCCTCAAATGTGATTTAGGTCCATGGAAGGAGCCCTTTCATCAAGCATGCTTAGAAAAGAGAGTTAAAGCAAGTTAATCAGGCCCCTGAGTCCTCCCCTATCAACCAGATCCCCTCGTCCTCCCACATCAACCAGGGCCCTGAGTCCTCCCCCATCAACCAGGCTCCTGAGTCCTCCCCATTAACCAGGCCCCCGAGTCCTCCCTGACTCCTCCCTGCAGTGTGTGGTGTGTATGGGTGCGTGGTGTATGTGGGTGTGTGTGGTGTGTATGGCGTGTGGTGTGTGTGTATGGCGTGTGGTGTGGTGTGTATGGCGTGTGGTGTGTGTGTATGGCGTGTGGTGTGTATGGCGTGTGGTGTATGTGTGTGTATGGCGTGTGGTGTGTGTATGGCGTGTGGTGTGTATGGCGTGTGGTGTATGTGTGTGTATGGCGTGTGGTGTGTGTATGGCGTGTGGTGTGTGTGGTGTGTGTGTGGCATGTGATGTGTGTGTGGCATGTGTGGTTGTATGTTGTGTGTGGTGTGTGTGGCGTGTGTGGTTGTATGTTGTGTGTGGTGTGTGTGTATGGCATGTGGTGTGTGTGGCGTGTGGTGTGTGTGGTGTGTGTGGTGTGTGTGTGTGGCATGTGGGGTGTGTGTGGTGCGTGTGTAGGGTGTGTGGTGTGTTTGGCGTGTGGTGCGTGTGGTGTGTGGCGTGTGGTGTGTGTGGTGTGTGGCGTGTGGTGTGTGTGTGGTGTGTGGTGTGTGTGTGGTGTGTGTGGTGTGTGTGTGGTGTGTGTGGTGTGTGTGGTGTGTGTGTGGTGTGTGTGTGGTGTATGTGTATGGCATGTGGTGTGTGTGGTGCGTGTGTGGCGTGTGGTATGTGTGTGGTGTGTGGTGTGTGTGTGTGGTGTGTGTGGTGTGTGTGTGGTGTGTGTGGTGTGTGTGGTGTGTGTGTATGGCGTGTGGTGCGTGTGGTGTGTGTGGTGTGTGTGGTGTGTGGTGTGTGTGGTGTGTGTGTGGTGTGTGTGGTGTGTGTGTATGGCATGTGGTGTGTGTGGTGTGTGTGTGGTGTGTGGTGTGTGTGTGGTGTGTGTGGTGTGTGTGTATGGCATGTGGTGCGTGTGGTGTGTGTGTGGTGTGTGTGGTGTGTGTGTGGTGTGTGTGGTGTGTGTGTATGGCATGTGGTGCGTGTAGTGTGTGTGGTGTGTGTGTATGGCATGTGGTGCGTGTGGTGTGTGTGTGGTGTGTGTGGTGTGTGTGTGGTGTGTGTGGTGTGTGTGTGTGGCATGTGGTGTGTGTGGTGTGTGTGTGGTGTGTGTGTGGTGTGTGTGGTATGTGTGTGGTGTGTGTGTGGTGTGTGTGGTGTGTGTGTATGGCATGTGGTGCGTGTAGTGTGTGTGGTGTGTGTGTATGGCATGTGGTGCGTGTGGTGTGTGTGTGGTGTGTGGTGCGTGTGGTGTGTGGTGTGTGTGGTGTGTGTGGTGTGTGGTGTGTGTGGTGTGTGTGTGGTGTGTGGTGTGTGTGTGGTGTGTGGTGTGTGTGTGGTGTGTGTGTGGTGTGTGTGTGGTGTGTGGTGCGTGTGGTGTGTGTGTGGTGTGTGTGGCGTGTGTGGTTGTATGTTGTGTGTGGTGTGTGTGTATGGCATGTGGTGTGTGTGGTGTGTGTGTGGTGTGTGGTGTGTGTATGGTGTGTGTGGTGTGTGTGTATGGCATGTGGTGTGTGTGGTGTGTGTGTGGTGTGTGGTGTGTGTGGTGTGTGTGTATGGCATGTGGTGTGTGGTGTGTGTGTGGTTGTGGTGTGTGTGTATGGCATGTGGTGCGTGTGGTGTGTGTGTGGTGTGTGTGGTGTGTGTGTGGTGTGTGTGGTGTGTGTGTGTGGCATGTGGTGTGTGTGGTGTGTGTGTGGTGTGTGTGTGGTGTGTGTGGTGTGTGTGTGGTGTGTGTGGTGTGTGTGTGGTGTGTGTGTGGTGTGTGTGGTGTGTGTGTATGGCATGTGGTGCGTGTAGTGTGTGTGGTGTGTGTGTATGGCATGTGGTGCGTGTGGTGTGTGTGTGGTGTGTGGTGTGTGTGGTGTGTGTGTGGTGTGTGGTGTGTGTGTGGTGTGTGGTGCGTGTGGTGTGTGTGTGGTGTGTGGTGTGTGTGGTGTGTGTGTGGTGTGTGGTGTGTGTGTGGTGTGTGGTGTGTGTGGTGTGTGTGTGGTGTGTGGTGTGTGTGTGGTGTGTGGTGTGTGTGTGGTGTGTGGTGCGTGTGGTGTGTGTGTGGTGTGTGTGGCGTGTGTGGTTGTATGTTGTGTGTGGTGTGTGTGTATGGCATGTGGTGTGTGTGGTGTGTGTGTGGTGTGTGGTGTGTGTGTGGTGTGTGTGGTGTGTGTGTATGGCATGTGGTGCGTGTGGTGTGTGTGTGGTGTGTGGTGTGTGTGTGGTGTGTGGTGCGTGTGGTGTGTGTGTGGTGTGTGGTGTGTGTGGTGTGTGTGTGGTGTGTGTGGTGTGTGTGTATGGCATGTGGTGTGTGTGGTGTGTGTGTATGGCATGTAGTGCGTGTGGTGTGTGTGTGGTGTGTGTGGTGTGTGTGGTGTGTGTGTATGGCATGTGGTGCGTGTGGTGTGTGTGTGGTGTGTGTGTGGTGTGTGTGTGGTGTGTGTGGTGTGTGTGTGTGGCATGTGGTGTGTGTGGTGTGTGTGTGGCATGTGGTGTGTGTGGTGTGTGTGTGGTGTGTGTGGTGTGTGTGTGTGGCATGTGGTGTGTGTGGCATGTGGTGTGTGTGGTGTGTGTGTGGCATGTGGTGCGTGTGGTGTGTGTGTGGCGTGTGGTGTGTGTGTGGTGTGTGTAGTGTGTGTGTGGCGTGTGGTGTGTGTGTGGTGTGTGGTATGCGTATGTGCATGCAAGCGTTGTGAGGAGGGACAAGGATTGTGGAAGCCTTGCTTGCCCTCCTGGTGGAGCTGCCTCTGGGCTTTGGCTACACTGCCGTCAGGCCTTTGGGGATTCCTGAGTCCTTTCGTGGTTTGGTCAAATAAGCTGATATTGTTCTTTGATCTTCAACGTGCTCATTGAGAGCCCAGAGGGGCGGCGATGCAATTAACCTGGGAACCTCCAAGGCGAAGTGAAATAAATCTGCATTTCTGTCTTGTGACCTGAGATGCTGTGCGGGGGGCTGGGGTCCTGTGCCACAATTGGGAGGGAAATGAAAGGATGAAGCTGCAAGACTGAGGTGGGCAGAAAGTGTCTCGACATTTTTAAGTGCGTGGAAGGTGGATCATGGATGCTACATGCTGATAAAATGGATTTCTGTGCCCATGAAACTAGGACTGGATTATGGGATGGAAGGTTCAGGAGAGCACAGGACAGGAATGATGAGCCCGAGAGGCTCTGTGGGTGGAGTCAGGTCTGCTCCTGGCCGGGGCTTCCTGGGCACCTGGATTTGAAGGTGCTCCGAGGAGCCTCTCTGATGGGGTAGAGGGGATCTGAGGACATGGGAACCGGCAATGCACACGTGTGCGATGGATCCACTACTGCCCCAACAACTCTTGCCGGTCGTGGCCCCAGCTCTGATGTGGCCCCATGTGCAAGTCCCAGCAAGACCACCATCTGCGGGATGGCTCCTCCATGGCCCCTCCATTCCTGCCCCTTTCCTGCAGGACATGGCTTCCTCCCTGCCTTGAGCACCCATTCCTTCCACCTGGGACTTGTCATTCCAGCCACGGCAGCCCTGCCATGGTGCAGTGCCAAACTCTGCTGTCTCCAAACAGCCCCCCTCGTGGATCTTGACCCTCGCTCGGATCACCTCCTTTCTCCTGCACTCACCTCCCCCGTGCTCGGCCTCCTAGCTGACCTAGTTGGAAGTCCATGGGCACGGTCACCCCTTCACTATGCCCTCAAGTCTTCCCGTCCCCTCTGGCTCCTCTGTACTCACAGCTCAACCCCACGCTTAGCTGCATCCCGCTCTCTACCCACTCCCGATCTAAGCTGACCCCCTAGTCCGGCTAACGCGTCTCCATTTAAACTCATGCTCACAAACTGTGGGTGGGCTCTGAGTGCTGCCCAGCGGTCACCCTGCATCTCCCAGCCCATGACCTGGGCCCCCTCTCCCTGACAGCCATTCATACCTTTAGCGCACTCCAAACTTCCCACAGTCCCTGCCCCCACTTTCTGCTGGTGGCCTGACTTCCTAGGTCTCTGAGAAAGTCGAGGCAAGCCCTGTCCCCGACATTTGCCCTCCTGCTGCATCTGCGTCTGTGGGCTCTGCCCTCTCCCCTGTCACCACGGAGGTCACATGCCCTCTCCCATGTCACCCGTGCTCCTGGCCACAGCTAGTCCCTGCCTGGGGACCGAGATCTCATCCCTCTTCCCAGACAAAGAGGAGCAGGACAGGGTTCAGGCTGAAGGCAGAGCTCAGGCCTCTGGGACAGGCTGCTCTCCTCTGGGCAGAAACTTTCTTCTTCCCATAGATGGGAGCTGCAGAAGGGTCTGCCCAGGGCTTCCTGACACATATCAGCCTTTGAGGATGCTGGACAGCTCCACTGGTGCAGTGCATTTCCCTGGGAAAGGTCATGCATTTCAGACTTAGAAGGAAGCATAGCAGCTGTTCCCAGCTCTCAAGGTTTTCGAATGGTCCTTTCCAGGTGTATTTTTAAAATGTCTAGCTGACGGAGGCCAAAGAGAAACAGTGTGAGGACAGGCCCTGGCATTCAGCTACACCAGCCCCTACTGGTCTGACGGTCCTAGTATTCCAGGCACGCTCATGGACTCAGCGTGCCTGCCAGCATCCTTGGAGGGCTGGCTCATACCTGCCTGATGACTTTGGTGTGGTCATTCATTGCCAGTCATCCAATTCCACCTCCTCTCCCTTCCCACTCCCCTTGGAGAATAGCCACAAGGTCAAGGCAGTAGGAGAAGCTCACCGAGGTTCTCACTGACCTTCCAGGATGAGTTTGGCCGTCTGCACACAGCGGAGGGCTGGGGAGGCGAACACAGAGCTGATTCTGATGCCACTGTCCAGTAGCGCGTCCCCTGGAAAATAGTGAAAAAGGCAGAAAATGCCCCTTCATAATCCTAGCCTTTGATGGCAGATGAGCCATGTGCTCCCTGTGGTAGGCAGGGTCCTCAAAGGGCTTCTGGTTTCCACTCCCTGGTGCGACACACCCTGCATAGCCCCCAAGTATGGGCAGAACCTGTGACCAAGATGATCTGTTGCTCCTGGGACGGTTACATCCTATGGCAGAAGGGAGGGGATCCAAGGTGGGTGGGGCTGACCAAGTTGGTGAGCCCATTAAAAGCAGTGATTATCTCCAGCCAGTCATGGAAAAAAGAGAACCGTGAAGTGAGAAGGATTCAGCAAAACATTCTCCATTGCTGGCTGCAAAGATGGAGGGGACCGCATGGCAAGGAATGTGGGCAGCATCGAGAACTGGGAGCAGCCCCCAGCTAATAGCCAGCAAGGAACAGACCTCAGTCCTCCCACTGCAAGGATCTGAATTTGGCCAGCAGCAGAATGAGTCTGGAAGGAGACTTGAGCTCCCAATGGAAATTCAGTCCAGCAGAGACCTTGACTTCAGGCTTTAAGACCCTCAGCAGGGAAGCAGCCCTGTGGGCCTGGGCTTTGGATCTGCACCACTGTGAGTTCAGAAATGGGCCGGGCTTCACATGTGTGGTCATTTGAGAAAACTCAAGACCCACTGCGGCTCATGGAAGGACAAGCCCGTACACCGCCTTTCCCCCTGTGATATTGGAAGCCCTGCTCTCAGGGAAATATGGGAGTCCCTACGGCAGAAAAATTGCACAGCCCCAAAGCTGGTGAGCGAGGTTCCAGTGGAGGCTCTTCTGGGTTCAACTGTGTCCCCTCCCCTGCAAAACATGTTAGAGTCCTCACCCTTGGTGCCTTAGAATGTGACTCATTTAGAAACAGGATTTTTACAGAGTGATAAGTTAAAATAAGGGTGTGCACCTCAATCAATTAAATTAGGGTGGGTTCTAGTCCAGTATGACAGCCTTCTAAAAGGGGAAATCTGTGCACAGAGACACGCAGAGAAGAGGAGAGGAAGACAAAAGATGTCACCTACGAGCTAGGGACAGAGGCCTGGGACCACCGTCTCCTCCCGACTCATCGTTCTGGCACCTCACAGTGGGAGCCTGGAATCAGCTGTCAGGGAGTGCAGTATTCTCACCACTGCACTTGGCAAGTGCTATAACTATAACTCTATAACTCTATAACTCTATGTCTCTATAACTCTACAACTCTATTACTCAGGCTTCCCACCCTGCTCTGAGCAGGTGGCTAAACATTTCTGAGCACACCACTGGGTGGGGGCCCGGGAGAGTGTGCCATGGAGGTCTCTGCAATTAACCATTGGTGTAACTTGCTTCTCTGCATTCCATTTTCTGAATTTAGGAAATGAAGAGTTGATGAACTCAGTGGTCTCTTCTGTTTAAAAAAACTCAGTCACATAGAAGCAGAACCGCCAGACATGAAACAGAAGCCCAAAATGACAGATTTTGAAATAAAACCAATGAGAGGATGTGGTTTTCCATTGTAAAGTGAGCTCCTTGGTGCATACAGTGGTTGTTGATTTTTCCTCCCCTCTCTCATTCTCTCTATGCCTGTCTTTCATTCCTCGCAACTTCCTGAATCATCCATTCCTAGATCAAACCTCTGCACTGCCCCTTTCTTGCTGTGTGACCTTGGGCAAGTTGCTTAACCTCTCTGTGCCCCAGCCTCCTCAACAGACTGGAGACAAAGCTAACACTGTATCAAAGGGTGTATAACTAGGGCTCAGGCTGGATACCCGTTAGCCGTAATCATTGTTGCTGTTATTGTTACTTTTCCTACTACACAGCCCTCAAACATACCTGCAATTCTGGACTGGAAAATGCCGCACGATGATAATGGGGGATCGTTTTCAAAGTCTTTGATCCCACGACTCCGTCTGGGCAGACTACCAGGGAAGTTCAGGTCTGGCCTGTAGTATTTCCCTGAAGTATAAAGAAGCATCAGATGTTCAGTTTCATCAAGTTACTACAGATTTGTTCCACAAAACCCCCAAGACCAAGACCCACTCTAACAGCAAGGTTATTATTGAAATTATTGTCAACTGTGTTGTTTCTGAATATGCTCTGCAACGTGCCTTCAATTTGAGAAGAAAGTGCTGCTCGGCTGTGCACACAACATTTTCTCAAACGCAGGAAACTTAAGTTTCAGCCCCAGGAACTATGCAACTCTCTTTGTCCTCCCCAAATGCCCCACCAAGATTCACTCCTACATTTTCCTGATAAAGAACCTGATAAAGTGTCTCCATGACCGGTTTAGCATAACTTGGTAAGTATCTGAAGTTGCCATCAATGATCCATCCCCCTAGCTTTAAACGTATCCTTCTTGCTCAGGGGACAGAGTGCTGGAACTGGAGATGCCTGTGTTGTGCGTTCTTTAGTCAATTGCTTGAAGCCAGGCCGGAAGCCAGGTGGGTTCACTGGGACTCTCTCCCACCAGAGGCTGCCTGGTGTCAGAGTTCACGTGGAGTTTGACCTTGAGTTCTAAGATCTGACAGTCTGGTGGCAAATCCTGGCATCACCGTCTCCTCACTGTGCAACCAGAAGCAAATGATTTCATCTCTCTTATCAGTAAAAAACAGGGAAAGAGTAGCAATTGTGAGGAGCCAGTGAGGTAACACCCATACCCCAGCGTCTGGTGCAGGAGGGAGTGGCCAGCAAGTCGGGGGGCTGGTCTCATGTCAGGGTGACTGATTATCCTCACACAGGGCACCACGACACACTGCACCCTCCAGTGCACTCTGGTTTTCCTTCACATTCTCCAAAGGGACCCGAAGCCTCCTGGCTACTAGTAGGTTCCAGCAGCCACACTGACCTTCCTGAGACCTGCTCTGCCATACGTAGCAGCCCCTGCCCTTTGCACCCCGGAATATGCCAGGCCCTTTCATCCTGGCCCGCTGCCTTGCACAAACCCAGAGTGGGGGTGGGGGGCAGTGGGAGGCAGCAGGGGTCAGCAGGGCGCAATGGCTATTTTTCATGCTTATGTTTTAGGTTCCATGTAGGAGTTTTCTGAAGACTCCCTCCCTGGGATTTCCATGGGCAGAGACTCTTGTTTGCAATTAGAGGTGTTTATTCAACGCCAGCATTAGCTGTTGGGAAAGGTAGTTCTAAAATCAGAGAGAAAGTCCATCAATTTTATTGTATTCTCAAAGGCATCTGTGATCCCTACCAAAATGTCAAGATACTCCATTTAGGTATTTTGCTGTCATTGACACTTCAGTTGTGATCACGCTGGAGGCAGAGGGCAGAGCTCAGGAGATGACAAGGATGTGGGCCAAGGTCAGGTCCCGATGGGAGCAGAGTCTGTGTGGAATATGGGGTGAGGTGAGGGGCCCCCTGAGGTTGGTCACCTTGGAGGAGGATGTGGCTATACCTCATTGTGATTTATTAAACCTTGTAATATACAAAACTCAGACAAACTAGATGTCATTCTTTACTTTATCAAGGGCCGCTCTACCTTGGGAAAAGATCCACCAGGAGTTTCCTTTCAGCTGGGGATTTCCAGTGCCTTTAAAATATTTTCCCTTATAAGTGACTTGATCTTTTGTCCAGATGACCAAATATTTTTTCTTTTTCTATGAAGTCCAATAAGTATTTTTGGTGTTGATTGTTTTGCATTGATTTTCCCCACCATGGACATGATGTGTCAGCTCAATCTATAGCTTCAGTAATTCAATAGCTAAAAAAAAGTGTTTTATTCCAAGAAAGTTCTTATATGTTTGTTAATGCATCCTGATAGCCGCCTATTGTCTTATTGTTGCTTCTTTAAGCTCTTGTATCTTTACTTGACCTTGTTTTATAGAGGTGACCATATTATTAGCTCTGTGAGTTTTTGGAAATATGTTTGATCATGATGCTATCTGCTCAGAATCTTTTCTAGTGTGTGGTTGTCATCTGCCAATGGTTTTCCCTACTCATTTCCCACTTTCTTGGGTCTGCTGGGCTTCTGGAGGGGGATCCCAAAAGGGTTCAGCTAACCTAGCAACTGTGAATTGGTTTTGTCACTATGTTCAATGCCTTAATTTATGTAATGGGTCATGGCTTAGAAATTGTGACACTATAGGCTTCCTATTAGGAGATGAGCACGGATGTGGGCATTGATCATAAGTACAGAGGTTGGCTTGTGGGTATGTGTATTTATAAGCACTGTTCTTACTTCCTGGCATTCAAAGGAGCAAAGCTGGGGTGCGCTGGAGGCATGTTCAGGAAAACGTCCATCTGTTAAGCAGCATAGGCAAAAATTACAGCAGTCAAGATTAGGTTGGAGAGGTGCAAAGATGAGACTGAGAGGTACAGCATGTGCCAGAAGCGGCAGGGTCAGAGACCACAGGTCAGCGTGCATTCACTAACGAAATGCTACATATGTGCTGCTGGGATGAAAAGACCTGTCCAAGCATTCACACTAGCAGATCTGCTTCCTATTGAGAACCATTCCTTCATCATCCACAGAGAAGTTGATGGAAGATTCTTACAGACAACACACACACTCAGATGCATACATGGAACACCCCTGGAGGAAGATGTAGCAGGCACGTTTTCCACATATACGTCTACCCATGGTCATTCTACAGAATGGTGCCTCAGGGGATCTGGTGCCATGTAAGGTCATTGAGAAGGAGATCTCATTGGTCAGATCTATAGTGTTTCTGTCCGTAGACCCGCCTGAGCATGACCTACCGTCAGGAGTGGAGCATTGCTGCAGCCACGACTTCCCGAAGATCTGATCCACTCTCTCCCCGTGGCGAACCACCAGCACGCTCTTCCTTGCAACGGTGGCCTGGGCAGGAAGCAAGACACACACAGTTTAACACTCAACTCACCAGACTTGCACCTACAGCAGCTCTCCCAGTCACCCAGCAACTGGGAGGAAATCTCTTCCTTCGTTAGTCAATAGCTTAGCCCATTTTGCCCAAATTATTAGAATGAAAGAGGATGTGAAATTGGCAATCTCTTCAATTTCTTCTGACGTTTTATTTCCTGGGCATTCTAACATTAAGGAAATGAAAAGAGACAGGATTGGCCCCTACCATGACACATCTGTTTTTCTACTTTTCTGTCTTTTCTAAGTCCTTATCATTCCCATAGAGACGTCTTAGGACATTATCCCTATCTATATTATGATATGTACTGTTATAATATAGATTATCTGTATATCTAGTCTCCTCTCTTGCTGGCACACTTCTTCTGAGAAGCCCTGCAGGACTGCCCTGGTGTTGGCATGTTGAGGGGCAGTCCTTTTATGGCTTCCAGGTGTGAGTTCTGCTTCTGAGCACTGAGTGGAGAAGCCCTCATCCATCCCCTTGCTGTTTTCCCATAGCTGGTCATTCTCTGTTTGGCTGAATGCTAGAGGAAAACAGTATTTTACAATTTATTTATTTCTTCTTGGCATGAGACTGGCTTTGGTGGTGGCCAGCAGCTTTGAGCTGGGGACAGCAGCTCTCTGGCACCTTCTTCCCTGGCCTCAGGCAGCCCTGGGATGGCCTTGGAGCCTCCCAGTCACAGGGCTTGTGCCCACCCTGTTTCTGGGAAGCCTGTGCTTTGGGGAAGTAGCCCAAGGGTCATGCTTGGGGCAGGGAGGCCGGCTATCCTTTGGGAGGGGCCTCCTCTGTGTGGGATGGTGTTGGGGGGCTCTGCCCTCAGGGGGTGCTGGGCCACCCTTCTCCCCATGCTGTGCCAGGCTGATCAAGTGGAGGTGCTAGCCTTGAGAGGAACCCACTGCAAATGAGATGGAGAGAGTGAATGAGAGCTGAGGATGGTCCCCCGGGAGCAGAGAGCAGAGTTGTAGGGGCTAATCCAGCTAGAGGCCACCAGGACAGTTGCATGGAGCATAAGCCCTGCACCAGGACCCTGGAGGGAGACACCAGTCTCAGCTGCTTCCCTGGAGGGCACTATTGTGCCAGCTGACATTGGCCCCACACCTACATTCCCAGCCCCAGAACCAGGCCCAGGCTATCCAGGGGGGTCCATTTCAGAGCAAGAGGTGGGGACCCCCTGCAGCAACACAGGCCCAGCGGTGCTGCCCTCTGGCACCCAGGACTCGTGCCTCAGCCTCCCTGTGACACGGCACCACAGGAGGGAGCATGTCTCATGCTGGGACATGAAGCTGCAGTCCACAGCATCCCTGCTTTAGGGAGCTGCAGGTCTTCCTGGGCCAAGAGATGAACATGGAAAGATGAGTCATCGACAGAGACGGTGGGGGCAGAGCGCACAGGACCTGCCACAGGAGGTGGGCTGCGAGGCCTTCTGGGGACCAAGTCCTGCCTGGACCCGAGGCAACCAGGGAGGGACAGGGTAGGGAGGACCCCTGGGCAGAAGGCAGCACAGACAGGCGCTATCCTTGCCCTGGTCCCTCTTGGCCACACAGCTCTCTCTAGGCTAAAATGACAGGGCGGCTCTTGTGTGTGTTTTCCTACTGAGCAGGGTAAAGAAGAGAGGTGAGGAGAGGTGAGCCTTGTCTGCGTAAACCCTCATACACCAGCCCCAGCATCGTCCTGATTCCCCCCAAATCCTAGAGAGGAAAACGCAAATGCCTTTAACATCCAAACACTCTCGGGGAGGAAGGGACTCATTTTCCACCTGGCCAGTGCAGCTGATCATTCCTGTCTGGACTTGCTTCTGTGAACAGTGATCCAGTCTCAAGGGTCTGTACTAACTGGCCACGGGCTCTGGCAAGAGTGGTCCCCAGTGGCGTCCCTGCACCTGGAGACCTAATTGGAAACTACTGGGAATGAAAGGACGCCAGAAAGTAGGATGGGGGCCAATTTCACCTGCCTTGCAAGCGTTCTTGGGGTCAGCACCACAGGCAGCTCCTGCCAGATCTTATGGATGCCTTGTGAAGTCCACACTGGCCTGGACAATGCAGAATTTCCAGCTGCTGAAATTTATCAGGACCAGACGGTTCTTGATGGCCCTGACTATACTTGGTAGGTGCATAAACTATGGGATTGGTGAGCCGGTGAGAATGTTTGCAGTTGCCATGCAAACACTTTCTTAAGGGTCACGGGGCTGAGTCTTCAAAATGGATAGACGGTGAGGCCAAGTGAACAGTATTGTTTTCCCTTATTGGAGAACTTCAGATGTTTGCTTCGGGATAGAAACACTCATCTGGGGAAGAGCTTCAGGGGAACGTTTGTCTTGCTGTCTTGCAATTGTGAAGTGTGGCTATGCAGAGGTTGCCTACACTGACACCAAGAGGCAGCACCGACTGCCCCATCCCAGAATGAATATTAAAACATCCTAGCCCATTATCCTGTAGAGAGTTGATCTGCAAGTAGGTTGCAAAGCACGCACGTGCTTGGAACCTCATTCTGCCCAGTAACAAAGTCCCCAAAGTTTTGGATTTGGGGTATTTTCTTCCTGGAAGAGCTCAGAGCATTTAAAATGCTCTTCTGTGGCACTTTGCCACAGGAATATGATGATAAAGTAAAAGAAAGGCCTGTGGGGAGTGGAATGGACTGACCCCTGGGACCTGTGGAATGAGGCAGGGCTGCATACATTCTCTACATGGAAGGTACTGCACTGGTGTCCTGGAGCTGCCGTAACAGGCTGGGTGGTGCAAAGCAACAGACATTTATTCTCTCATAGCTCTGGAGGCTGGAAGTCCAAAGTCAGGGTGTTGGCAGGGCCGTGCTCCCTCTGAGGTTCTAGGGGAGAATTTATTCTTTGCCTCTTCCAGCTCCTGGTGGCCCCAGGCGTTCCTTGGCTTGTGGCCGCATTGCTCCAGTCTCTGCCCCTGTGGCTGCATGGCCTTCTCTGCTGCTGTATCAGATTCCCTCTGCTTTCCTCTCATCAGCACACTCGTGATGGGGTTCAGGGCCCTCCTGGATAACCCAGGATCATTTCCCCATTTCAAGACCCTCCACTCAATCCCATCTGCAGAAGCTCTCTTTCCTAATAAGGTCACATGTGCAGGTTCCCGGGCTTAGGGCATCATCTCTGGGGCCATAAGTCTGCCTCCCACAGGTGCGTTCTACCAGATCTGCCGCCAGTTGTCTTTTCTTATTATAGGGAAGGGATGAAATCCCTATAGAGAAGACCACGTGAGGGGGTCCAATTCACAGGCAGACGCATGTTCTGTTTTCAGCCATTGAAAGCAGTTTAGACACAGGATGAGCTACGAGCGGAGACATCCATTCCAGGCTCTCCCACTCCTTCAATCAGGAAAATAGACCACAGCCCTGGGGAGTCTTGGTTCTCCCAAGTCTGGGCCTTTCTCACATGGTGAATGCTGATCGCCATTTCACATACACCCAGCTTCACATACACGCAGCTTCAGAGACACATTCTTGATTTCTCAAGAAAAGGCCTCCTTACCTAGCCACTAAGGCAGCAAAGACCTGCCAAGGCCACTTAGCTTTGGCCTGATTTGCACCAGCTGCCAGGAGGCGCCAATGGCGACAGGGACCCTGCGTGTGGGCTGACCGTTTAGCTTCCACGGTAGGAGTTTTCTCTGCCACAGTCCTGGAGGCTGGAAGTCAGAGATGACGGCGTTGCCGGGGCTGGTTCCTTTTGAGGACTCTCTCTGGGGCTTGCAGGTGGCGTCCCCTCCCTGCGTCCTCACAGGATCATTCCTCTGTGTGTCTGTTTCCTCATTCCTTCTTCTTATAAGAGCAGCGGTCAGACTGGATCAGATTGCATCATCTGTGTTGCCTGATTTAACCTTAAATACCTCTTTAAAGGCCTTGTCTACAAATACAATCACATTGAGTGGACTGGGGGTAAGCACTTCGAGATAGGAATTTCGGAGGCACACGATTCAATCCGTAACAGAGGGTGAGCGTTGACCTTAAGGTGAGCCAGTGACAAGTCCCGGCAGGGCCTTCCTGTGGTTGTTCTGGAGATTTATGGACCAGGCACCAGGCTGGGCCCTGGGGACTAGGGGATAAGCCAGGCTCCTGCGACCCCACCCTCTGGGCACAACAGTCTCTCCGCACCAGGGGCCTGGCCGTGGTGGGTACTGGATGGCCCATCTCATGTAATCCTGCCAGCAATCTGACGGGAGGGTGGTTAGGAGTCTGTGTGCTCTCCGACAAGCTTCCTAGCCTCCATGAGCCCCAGTTTTCAGATCTGTAAAATGGGTAGGGGGCAGGAATAGTGCCTCCTA
Organism: Chlorocebus sabaeus; assembly: GCF_047675955.1. Classification (NCBI taxonomy): domain Eukaryota; kingdom Metazoa; phylum Chordata; class Mammalia; order Primates; family Cercopithecidae; genus Chlorocebus; species Chlorocebus sabaeus. The sequence continues at coordinate 96,416,693 of NC_132905.1, read as the reverse complement.
TGTCAACTGGGGATAGCAGGGATGAGAGATCCTAAAGTAACATGTGTGGCACATGGCAGGGCACAGGCGGGCAAATTTGGGAACAAGGACAGAGAGGCATTTCCACCACTGCGGCAACCGGACAAAGGCCAGCAGCAGGTGCAGCCCCTTCTTGAGGGCTCCTCTGTAAGGAAAGTGAAGCTTCAGATCTTCAAGGATCAGGGATGCGGTGTTACTTGTTTGCCTTCAGGGAGGGGCTGCCTGCTCCTTGGTGTCCCTGCCTGGCGCCTGCACTCCTGCATGTGCCCCGTGAGGGTGGCAGGCTCGGGGTGCCCTGCTGTGTCCTGGACCCTGGCCTGAGTCTGCTGAATCCCCAGGTTATGCAGAATTTTGCCTCAAAAGATGAGGGGCCAAGTCATCGGGGCAGGTGACATCTTGGGGGCCGCTTGGCTCATGAATGAGGGAATGGGGTGAGAACTCGGGATTCTGGGCAGTGCTGTGTCCCTGCCTCTTCTGTGCCCCGTGTCCTGGTGCCATGACTGAAGCTGCCTTGAGGAGCTCGAAGGTGGGGCACTCTGCTATGGAGGGGTGGCTCCCTGTCTGCCCAGAGCCGACAGACCAAGGCAAGAGCCCCTGGCACCTCAGCACCGGTGGGAGGCCCCCTTGCTGACCTACACCTGGGTCTATGCTCTAGGGCAGCAGGGAGGATATGTCTATGGAACAGAAGCTACACCCACGAAGCTGCATCCACCATGAAGTTAATACAAAGTGTGGTTTTGCTTAGTTTACTTAAAAGAAAAAAGGGAATGTTTTATTACCTGCAAGGCCTGTAAGCTGCTAAGACTCCTTGCTGTTTGTGGAAGAAATTCCCCACTGCATCTGCTGCTGGCTTCACTGTCCTTTCTGGAGTTCAGGTCTGTGGCTAGACTGAAGGTGTACATCCTGCGGGGGAAGGAAAGCACGGTTTGAACAGAGGTGAGACCGTGTTGTTGCCATGGAGACCCAGCATCTGGTCATGTATGTACTTGAGAACGTCCGGGACAACCTCAGCAGAAAGGTTCCCATGAGCACAGAATGAAGTAGCGTGTGCGAAGTGCTCAGGTTCCAGGAAGTGTGGACGATGTGGTTGTTTTATTACAACGATCACCATCTATGATGGATAATTTTACGTGTCAACGTGACTAGGCCACAGTACCCAGGTATTGGGTCAAATGTTATTTTGGATGTCACTGTGAAGGTATGTTTTTAGAATGAGATTAACTTTTGAGTCACTATGCTGAGTAAAGCAGACCACCCTCTAGATGATGGAGCTGTTGGACTCCATGCCATGTTGCTGGCTCAATCTTGTTAAACGGCTAAAAGTCCTTATTAAAAACATTTAAAGCTTTTAAAATCAGAAAATGGTCCTTGAATGACTCGACACATCACTGTGGGTGGGTCTCATCCAACCAGGTGAAGGCCGTAAGAGAAAACACACTGGGGGCCATGAGGAAGGGGAAATCCTGCCTCCAGACCACCTCTGGACTAGAGCTGTAACCTCAGTGCTTCCCAGGGTCTCCCATCTGCCAGCCTGCCCTGCAAACTGTGGACTTGCCAGGCCCACAGTCTTGAACCTTCAACTAGATTTCTCTCTCTCTCTCTCTCAGTCACTCTCGGTCTCTCTGCCCTTGTCTCTGTCTCTGTCTCTGGGGCACTGTGACTAGTACACCATCCCATTTGATCCACTTTCTAATAGAGTCATAGGTGTGCAGATGGATGTAGCTGGGATTCAGGAATGAACAAGCAGTGAACAGCCACATTGAAGAGCTCTGCTCACATCTGGAGGGAAGAAGATGCATTTAGTGGAAGGAGTTGCAGGCAATGAGGAAATGGCTGTGTTCCAACGAATCGAGAAACGTGGCATGGGGTGGACAGGCACTCGGGTGCTTGGGGACCACTGAGGGGAAAGATGCCAGCAATTAGCAGCAGTGAGAACTCCAGGCTCTGGAATAGGAAGGGGGTGATGGTGGGGTCCCCAAAATGAATGTGTCTGGAAGAAACAGGCAGAGGGGTCAGAGGAAGATAGTGAGAATGAGAAACAGAGACCCAACGGTCACGGAAATCCTCCTTGGAACAGCAAATGATCGATTTCCCCAAGGGGGAATTCATTCCATAAAAGGAAAGATCTTTGAAAACTCTGTTTAAAAATTATACACGAGCACAGTCCAGTGGCTACGCAGGCATTTCTCAGCAGGAGCTCTGCAGGATTTCTCTGGGTTGAATTAGGCATAAAACATCCTTTGCCGGCCCAACATTTTCTACTAACACTGTGCTCTTGCTTTCAGCGAATTCTAGCATTTTAAATTCCCAATTCCATTGGGAAAATTCAGGATACTTTGTTTCTTGCGGTTATTAGAATGTGGAAAATACAACAAATTTAAAAAGATGAAACACTATCTGCAATCCTCCAGCTCAGTTAACCATAAAATCTAACCCCATTTCCCTCATCCATCCACATTTGGGAATGCTGCCTTATGGCTTTTTGAATTTGAACTGCTTTTTCAGGAAAAGCAAATTGTAGTCTAGTAGAAGGTGAGGGGAAATGGTGTCTCATTGGTTTAAAATTCTATTTTTTTTTTTTTTTTTAAGACAGGTTCTCACTGTTGCTGAGGCTGGAGTGCAGCGACACGATCCTGGGTCACTGCAGCCTCGACCTCCCAGGCTCTAGTGATCCTCCCACCTCTGCCTCCCAAGTAACTGGTACAGGCATGCACCATCACGCCCCACTAATTTACTTTTATTTTTTATTTTGTAGAGACAGGGTCTTGCTATGTTGCCTAGGCTGGTCTCCACCTCCTGGGCTTAAGGGATCCTTCTTTCTAGCTTGGCCTCCCAAAGTACTGGGACTACAGGCATGAGCCACTGTGCCTGGCCGGGCTTCCCTTTTTCGTGCAGTCTTTTATTACTAATGAACAGGAACTCCTTCTGAAAGAAATCAGGCACATTCCTCAGCCCCGGGCTCAACACAAACAGGCCCAGTACAAACACATCCCACTATATATCTCTCAACACAAACAGGCCCAGTACAAACACATCCCACTATATATCTCTCAACACAAACAGGCCCAGTACAAACACATCCCACCATATATCTCTCAACACAAACAGGCCCAGTACAAACACATATCTCTCAATTTCCTGAGCCCAGTACAAACACCACCTGGAAAATCTCCGATAAGGACACAGCCGTTTGTAGTTTTACTGAAAGCACGGGAACCAATAAAAAAAAAACTACTAAATGTAAATGTAAACCAATTGTAATGCTGTAACCAAAAGAATTCCTTTGTTCCTCTGTAACTTTACTATCCTATCTACCTTGGGCTATAAAAGGCGAGCACTCGTATTGTTCAGGGCCCTTTTGTATGCTGTGGAATGGAGGGACCAAGTTCAAACTTGCAGTAAAGATCCTTGCCGCTTAGCTTTGACTCTGGACTCTGGTGGTCTTCTTTGGGGAACAAACGGTCTGGGCATAACGTCTGGGGGCCCGTCCGGGATTCCCCAAGCCCACCAGACCCCTGGTCAACAGATCTACCAGGATCGATCTGCTGATAGGTGAGCCGGCTCATCTCTGTTTGTCTGTCTGTGTCTGTTCTGAACCTGTATCTGTGACTCGCGAGGTCTGAAACTGAGGCTGACGCAGTCCTGGCGGACACGCTATAGGACGGTCAGCGGAGACCGGTGGGAGACGTCCCCTGGCTCTCGTCTGATCTAGATTTCTATCTGAACTGATTCTGACCCGAGCTTCCGGAGTGCGCTTGCGGCTATCTGAACTGATTCTGACCCGGACTTCTGGAGCGCGCTTGCAGCTAGATATTATTAATACGCCAGATTTCTTTTACAGGAATTCTAACCCATATTCTTTTGCAGGAAGAGACTACAAATTATTACAGGATGGGTAATACCCAGAGCACTCCCCTATCTCTCCTTACAAGTAATTTCAAGGATGTTAGAGCAAGGGGCCATGATCTTAGTATGGAAATCAGGAAGGAAAGGCTAATTACTCTGTGTCGCTCCAAATGGCCTGCCTTTGATGTGGGGTGGCCACCCGAAGGGACGTTCCGACTTCCTGTCATCACTAGAGTAAAGTCCAAGATTTTTCTACCTGGGCGTGCGGGCCAATTAGATCAAATCCCATATATCCTCGTATGGCAGGACCTTGTTGAGAACCCGCCTCCCTGGCTGTCACCTTTCCAACCAGCCCCTGAACCTTGTAAGGCACTGGTTGCTTGGCCGCTAAAATCCAAGCAGCCAACTGCCCCCCTGGGCTGAGCCGCAGGAAGGAGCAGGTGGATGGGAGGCGGCCGGCGCACTTCGCGGGCTAGCCCCCTCCAGCCGCCTGACTCCACAGTGGCTCTACCCCTTCGGGAAATAGGACCCCCAGATGACATGGGAATCCCCAGGCTCCAGTACTGGCCATTCTCTACCAGTGATCTGTATAACTGGAAGACCCAGAGTGCTCGGTTTTCAGACAACCCCAAAGATTTAATGGCTTTACTGAATAGTGTCATGTTCACCCACCAGCCCACTTGAGATGATTGTCAGCAGCTCCTCCGAATCTTGTTCACAACGGAGGAGCGAGAGAGAATACAGGCCGGCGTGGGACTACAACACGGCAGAAGGTAGGGGACGGCTACACCTTTATCACCAGACTCTGATGGCGGGTCTCCGGGCAGCTGCTCGCAAGCCCACTAATTTGGCTAAAGTATACTCTGTTCTGCAGGGAAAGACAGGGAGCCCAGCTACCTACTTAGAAAGATTAATGGAAGCTTTTAGACAGTACACCCCCATAGACCCAGAGGCTCCAGGAAGTCAGCCAGCTGTTGTAATGTCTCTTGTAAATCAGGCGGCCCCAGACATTAAAAGGCGGGACCTCCTTCAGATAGCCCAGCGGGTTTACAATAACAGAGCAAACACCCTGAAATAACCTTACTACAGTATGTTGATGACCTCCTGATTGCTGCTGAGACCCAAGAAGCTTGTATTCAAGGGACCAGGAGTCTCTTAGAAGCTCTAAAGAATCTAGGCTACCGAGCCCCGGCAAAGAAAGCTCAAATCTGTAAATCAGAAGTAACATATCTGGGGTACCTGCTAAAAGGCGGGCAGTGCTGGTTAACAAACGCCCGGAAGCAGACTGTTCTGCAGATCCTCAGGCCACACTCCACCCGACAAGTAAGGGAATTCCTGGGGTCGGCGAGATTTTGTAGACTATGGATACCTGGGTTCGCAGAGCTGGCTAAACCCTTGTATCAGGCAACACGGGGGCAGCAGCCATTTAATTGGACAGAAGAAGCCGAGTCGGCTTTCCAACAGATCAAAACCGCCCTACTCTCTGTGCCTGCACTGGGACTACCTGATGTCACCAAGCCCTTCCACTTATACGTGGATGAGAGCAAGGGTGTCGCCAAAGTGGTAATAACTCAGAACTTAGGCTCCTGGCGGAGGCCGGTTGCCTACCTGTCAAAGAAGTTAGACCCAGTGACTGCCAGGTGGCCCCCTTGTCTCCGAATAATTGCGGCCACGGCCCTGATGGTACAAGTTGCTAATAAACTTGTCATGGGTCAAGAATTACGGGTTGTTACCCCACACGCCATCGAGGGTGTACTCAAACAGCCACCTAATCGATAGATAAGTAACGCCCCGCTCACCCACTACCAAGGACTACTACTAAATCCCCTCAGGATAACTTTCCTGCCCCCAACAACCTTAAACCCTGCCTCGCTGCTGCCCAACCCGGACCTGGACACCCCGCTCCATGATGGCACCGAGATACTAGCTCAGGTGCATGGAGTTCGAGAGGACCTGCAGGACCGCCCACTTCCTGATGCTGACCTAGTCTGGTTCACTGACGGGAGCAGCTTCGTACACCAAGGCCAGAGGTACACTGCAGCGGCAGTGACTTCAGAGACTGAGGTAATCTGGGCGGAACCCGTGCCCCCGGGGACATCGGCCCAGAAGGCCGAACTCATAGCGCTCACCCAAGCTCTTACCTTAGGGGCAGGGAAGAAACTGACAGTATACACAGACAGCCGATATGCTTTTGCTATGGCGCACATACGTGGGGCCATTTACAGGGAGCGAGGGTTACTAATGGCTGAAGGAAAAGAGATAAAAAACAAGCAAGAGATCCTAGCCCTGTTAACAGCCCTATAGAGACCAGAAAAATTGGCTATTGTGCATTGCCCAGGGCATCAGAAACCAACCACTCCAATTGCTCAAGGCAACTTTCTGGCAGACCAAACTGCAAGGAGTGTGGCAAAGGCTCCCAGCCAGCTCCTTGCACTCCAGCTCCCTGATCCAGGCCCCCGGGACTTGCCATATCTCCCTGATTATTCAGAACAAGATCTCCAGTGGATCGACAAACTTCCCCTGAAACAGATCCAGAATGGGTGGTGGACTGATACTAATGACCAAACCATCCTACCGGAAAAATTAGGACAGCAAGTGTTAAAACACATCCACCGAACCACCCACCTGGGTGCCCGGCGGATGATAGACCTGATCAGACGCTCTAAGCTCAAAATCAGACATATAGCCGAGACGGCCAGCAGCATCGTGACAAGTTGCAAAGTCTGCCAGCTTAACAACGCCTATCCCCAATCCCAGGCTGCAACGGGAACAAGGCTCAGGGGAACCAGGCCCGGTATCTACTGGGAAATAGATTTTACTGAGATAAAGCCAGGAAAATACAGGTATCGGTACTTACTTGTCTTTGTAGATACTTTTTCAGGGTGGACTGAAGCATTCCCAACCAAAAGGGAAACTGCTCAGGTTATAGCAAAGAAAATCCTGGAAGATATCCTCCCCAGGTATGGCTTCCCGGTCCAGATAGGGTCAGATAATGGGCCGGCCCTCGTCGCTAAGGTAAGTCAGGATTTGGCTTCCATCCTTGGGGCAAATTGGAAACTACATTGCCCTTACAGGCCCCAGAGTTCAGGACAGGTAGAGAGAATGAATCGGACCTTAAAGGAGACCTTAACTAAATTGACTATGGAGACTGGCACTAATTAAGTGGTCCTTCTCCCCTACGCTCTGTTCCGGGTCCATAATACCTCTTACAGACTGGGCCTTACCCCTTATGAAATCATGTATGGCAGACCCCCACCCCTGGTTCCCAGCCTAAAAGATGATCTGCTCAAGTCTGAAACAGAAAATGTCTCTGAACTCTTATTTTCCCTACAAGCCTTGCAGAAAATTCATCAAGAAATCTGGCCCAAGCTGAAGGAACTATATGAGACCGGTCCCCCGCCGACACCTCATCCGTACCAGCCGAGAGACTGGGTCCTGGTTAAGCGACACCGACAAGAGACCCTAGAACCCAGGTGGAAACGGCCACTCCAGGTACTCCTAACCACACCCACCACCCTGAAGGTAGAAGGCATCATGTCGTGGATCCACTACACCCACGTCAAGCCGGTGGACCCAACCTCTGACCTTCTGAGGCCAATCATGGCGGCGGCTGAAGCACCGGCCACGTGGACTGTGGACAGAGCTAAGAACAACCCCTTAAAACTCACCCTGCGCTGGCAGCATAGCTCACTGTAAACATGCAGTTAGGTAGTCCAACCCTAACGTTAGTCGCCCTAGTGGCCGCTGGGGAAATCACAAAACCAGCTCCTAATCCCTTTGTCTGGAGATTCTGGCTTTATGAAAACCAAACCCACCCTGGGCAACCTCATAAGCCCGGGAAATTATTGGCCAGTGCTGATTGCCCCTCCTCAGGGTGCAATAGCCCAATTCTACTAAATTTTACTGGTTTTCAAATAGCCAAACCTATGGCACCAATAATATGCTTTGAGTTTGATCAGACTAAATACAATTGTAAACACTATTGGTGGCACCAAAATGCCGGCTGTCCTTATAACTATTGTAACATCCATAGATCCCGTTACTGGGGAGAGAAAAAACAGTTAGACCCTAAGTGGGCCTTCCATCGTAGACAGGATGGAGACTTTTCATATACATGAATAGTTAAAGACCCCTGGAACTCCCACTGGACCACGCCTCAACATGGGGCTGTATACTACTCCCCCTCCTCCACATGGCCTAGCAGTCACCTCTATCTGTGGCGAGGTCTAGTGCAGGTACTGCCCCTGGTCCATGGAAATATCTAATGACACGAAAACAGACTAACACAAGACTTATGTCCTTTCTCCTGGTTAAAATTATTACAAGAAGGACTAGAACTTGCTAACCTTACAGGACTTCACAGCCTGTCTGGCTGCTTTCTGTGTGCCACTCTAGGGTGTCCACCGCTAACCGCTGTTCCTCTGCCATGGGGATCCTCTACCTCTGCCCAAGCTAACAACCTCCGAAACCTCTCTTATGCCCCTATCCTTAACGTGCCCCTATACCTAAACCCCAGTCAGGAGAAGTTTCCCTACTGTTTCTCAGAAACCAATTCCAGCCTCTGCAGCATCACTGCAATGCCCCCTAATATCACCCTAAGGGCTCCGCCGGGCATATTCTTCTAGTGTAATGGAACATTATCTAAGAACCTATCTAGTCCCTCTGTTACCAACCTACTGTGTCTTCCTGTCACATTAGTTCCCCGGTTGACTCTACCAACTGCCGGCGAGTTTCTAGGGTACACCGGTAACTGGACTAGTACTGCTATTCACCCAGTCCCTAGACTGAGACCTGCACGAGCCATATTTCTCCCCCTCATTGCAGGAATCTCCCTCACCGCATCCCTCATTGTGGCCGGGATGGCGGGGGGAGCCCTAGGTCACACCCTCATAGAAAGCAACAACTTGTACCAACAATTTGCCGTTGCTATGGAGGAGTCGGCTGAGTCCCTTGCCTCCCTTCAGCGGCAGCTCACGTCCCTAGCTCAGGTAACCTCGCAGAACCGGAGGGCCCTAGACCTACTCACTGCTGAAAAAGGTGGTACATGTATGTTTCTAAAAGAAGACTGTTGTTTCTACATAAATAAATCAGGGCTTGTAGAGGACCGGGTCCAACAGTTACACAAGTTAAGCGCAGAAGTAAAAACACGGCAGTTTGCTTCAGCTGCAGACCAATGGTGGAATTCCTCTGTGTTTTCCCTGTTATCCCCCTTCCTTGGACCCCTGCTAAGTCTACTATTTCTGCTTACCGTAGGACCTTGTGTTGTTAACAGAATTTTATAATTTGTCAGGGAGAGATTTGACACCGTACAGCTCATGGTCCTCAGAGCCCAATACCAACCTGTAAACGCTGAAACAGAATCAGACTTATAACACCCAAGATTGGCTCTAGAGGTACCTATGAAAAGGGGGGGATGAAAGAAATCAGGCACATTCCTCAGCCCCGGGCTCAACACAAACAGGCCCAGTACAAACACATCCCACCATATATCTCTCAACACAAACAGGCCCAGTACAAACACATCCCACCATATATCTCTCAACACAAACAGGCCCAGTACAAACACATATCTCTCAATTTCCTGAGCCCAGTACAAACACCACCTGGAAAATCTCCGATAAGGACACAGCCGTTTGTAGTTTTACTGAAAGCATGGGAACCAATAAAAAAAAAAACTACTAAATGTAAATGTAAACCAATTGTAATGCTGTAACCAAAAGAATTCCTTTGTTCCTCTGTAACTTTACTATCCTATCTACCTCAGGCTATAAAAGGCGAGCACTCGCATTGTTCAGGGCCCTCTTGTATGCTGTGGAATGGAGGGACCAAGTTCGAACTTGCAGTAAAGATCCTTGCCGCTTGGCTTTGACTCTGGACTCTGGTGGTCTTCTTTGGGGAACAAATGGTCTGGGCATAACACTTCCCCCATTTATTTCTCTCCTGTTCATGTTCTTTGGCCATTTCTTCTCTCAAAGCCTCAGTGTTTTTCTCAGCAAGTTTTGAATGTAGTCTTTGAAGAGGAAGAGTCCAGGAGACAGTTTCTTGGTCAGTAAGTGAAAAAGGCAGGCATAAGTCACCTGGGTACCAAAAATGTCCAAGGGCTAGCAGCATCCAGGGACCCCGGGTCACCGTTGGAGGGACGGGGGCTGGGGCAGGTAATCGGCTCAAGTGGATGACCCACTGGGGACCGTCAACTTTATAAATATCTTCTGAAAAGCACTGTTGTCAGCTTGCTCTTTACAGCGTAGGGTTCTTTATGATGTTTAACCTGCAGAGGTCTTTGAGCCTAAGCATTTGACAATCGTTATTAAAGACAGGCCTGCTAAGTCTCACTTTAAGATCCCTTCCACTGCTTCTGATCCTTCAAAACTCTCCCCAGTCCAGAAATCAGAAATGCATTCATTTAAACAGTTCTATTTTTTTTGAGATGGAGTCTCGCTCTGTCCCCCAGGCTGGAGTGCAGTGGCATGATCTTGGCTCACTGCAAGCTCCGCCTCCCGGGTTTATGCCATTCTCCTGCCTCAGCCTCCCAAGTAGCTGGGACTACCGGTGCCCACCACCACACCCGGCTAATTTTTTGTATTTTTAATAGAGACGGGGTTTCACCGTGTTAGCCAGGATGGTCTCGATCTCCTGACCTCGTGATCCGCCTGTCTTGGCCTCTCAAAGTGCTGGGATTACAGGCGTGAGCCACTGCGCCCGGTCTAAGCAGTTCTATTTTTAAAATTTTTTTCTGTTTCTATTTAATCCTTGTCTCTGCCAGGAATTGATTTCAGTGTACAATGTGAAGGGGTATGAAATACCATCTATTTAATTAATGTGGTTTTTTTTGGGATCTCGGTTCACTGCAACCTCCGCCTCCCAGGTTTAAGTAATTCTCAAGCCTCAGCCTCCAAGTAGCTGGAACTACAGGTGCACGCCACTGCGTCTGGCTAATTTTTTATATTTTTAATAGAGATGGAGTCTCGCCATGTTGGCCAGGCTGGCCTCAAACTCCTCACCTCAGGTGATCCACCCGCCTCAGCCTCCCAAAGTGCTGGGATTACAGGCATGAGCCACCACGTATGGCCAGTACTGTCTATTTCTTACCCATTTCTGTCCCTATCTCTGATGCGCCCTTGGTCAGATGTGACCTCTCCAGGACACTAGACTTGCTCCTCTGATCTCTATCTTGTCCCTCTGATCTGTTTTTTAACCTCCTTTAAGCCAGGACCATATTGTAGATTCATAAACTATTTTCAACATCTGGTTGGGTAAATAACTCATTTTTATTTTTCAAAGTTTTCTCTCAGCTCTTCTCTCCTGTTTATTCTTCCAGATAAATTTTTCATGCATTTGGTGAAGTTCCAACAAATGGTCCCTTTGAGATTTAGCCTGGAATTTCATTAAACGTGGAAATGACTATGGGAGGAACTGCCACAGTTTACTGTTCTCAGCCATGCACAGGGCATGTTTCTATTTATCCAGCCCATTTGCAAATATTTGCATTTCTCCCATAGAGGTCTTAAGTCCCCACATTCTCATAAAACCAGCAGTATCTCCCGCGCCTCCACAGAGACCCGTCCAGAGCCAGGAAGGGCATCTTTTCTTTAGCATCTCAGCACCCGCCCCGCACTCCTCTGAACATGTACCCCAGACCATCCATCCCCTGCACGGCATCTTGATTTAGTTCATGTGTTTCTTGAATCATCTGCACGTTGCACCTGATCTTCTCACACTACTGCGTGCCCTGTCTCCATCTATAAACTATGGCAGGTCCAGGCCAATTTACTTTGCATCGCCTCAAGCTGTCAGATGCCAATAGATAGGAAATGCACCCTTGAGTTGATCCTAAGTAGACCAAGAATATAGATAGTCTCATTGGAACAATCGAGTGTTTCCTCTTCAAATTAACATGCTCAGAGCAGTGAGGCCCAATTCATAGCCCCACATTAGCACAGGAAATGTTGGTTGGTTTCCCCTTCCTGAGGGCAAGGCGAGGGCACCCACACCCTCCCTGCGGCTGGCTCTGCAGACGGTAGGGCTTTGCTATCAGCTGGTGACATCTGTGGGGTTTACAGAGAGAAGCGGAGTGCATTTTGCTGGTCTTTCAAATGAAATACGATCAAGATTACGCTGTGAACATGGGTGACGGGAGGAGAAAGAAAAGAGCTTAGCATGTTCACGTTTCCATTTTTCTCTTTAACTTAAGAGAGTCTCTTGATCTCTTGATGAAACAGACATGTTTCATCATAAAACAGACGTGTTTGAGTTCTCCCTGGTTCTTTTTTTTTTTTTTTGAGACAGAGTCTCACTTTGTCGCTGAGGCTGGAGTGTAGTGGCACTGTGTCAGCTCACGGCAACCTCCATCTCTTCGGTTCAAGCAGTTCTCCTGCCTCAGCCTCCCGAGTAGCTGGGATTACAGGCGTCCACCACCAAGCCTGGCTAGTTTTTTAAAAAAATATTTTTAGTAGAGACGGGGTTTCACCATGTTGGCCAGGCTGGGCTTGAACTCCTGACCTCAGGTGATCCACCCGCCTCTCTCTGGTTCTTAAAAGGACACAGTTGCCGTCTGGGGGCTGCGTCACCAGGTTCCTGTGTTCATTTCCTGAGGCGGCCATAACAAAGTCCCACAGTGGCTTCAACGACAGCCACAGATGCTCTGATAGTCCTGGAGGCTGTGAGTCTGAAGTCAAGCTATCGTTAAGGCTGGTTCCTCTTGAGGCCTCTCTCCTTGGCTTGTGGACAGGCATCTTCTCCTCGTGTCCTCACAGGCTGTCTCTCTGTGTGTGTCTGTGTCCTCATTTCTTCTTATAAGGACGCTGGTCATATTGGATCAGGGCCCCTTCTAATGCCCTCATTTGAACTTAATCACCTCTTTAAAGACCCTATCTCCAAATAAGGTAACATTCTGAGGTATTGGGGGTCAGGACCTCCACATATGGATGTTGGCAGGATGCAATTTAGCCCTTAATTGTACCTTTCTTACATCTGAGATACTTGCTGTAAACTTGCTGTGAGGTTTTTGAAGTAATCCTGCTGTGCCTGTCTTCAGTTTCGGGAACGTCCTCATCTTGACTGGGGGATGGCACTTATTCTCCTGAGCCCTCATACTCAAGCCTCCCTGTTCTCTGTCCTACAGGGGCGCGCCCTCTGCTCTCCTGTACAGAGGATTGGAAGCTGCGGTGGTTTGTGAATACGGTCCTCCATCACCCGTCTCTCCAGGCCATCTCTGATCTCTAAAGCAATGGACAAACATCATCGTGTGAGTTTGCAATAGGTAAGTCCAAAGAATCCCAGCACTATCCGGCAAGGAGGTTGGGGTCATTATGGTGGTGATGGGTGATTGATGTGTTAATTGACCGGTCCTACACATTGGAGCTGCAGACTCGTACCTGGAAGGGTGCCCTCTTTGGTGAGGAGGGGGATTCCTGCTGATGCACCCGCAGGTCTGTTTCCAGGCACTGTAACGCCAGCGGTTCTGCTGCTTGGATCGCGCAAGTGTGAGTCCTGATCAGGGCTCGAAGGAGGTATTTATTAAACATCTGCACAGCTCTCTGTCCGTCCATGGGTCAGTTGGCCTCTGAACATTACTGTTTGACCACATTTTCCACTAATGAATGAGTGATGTGTGGAGACATTCAAGGATGATTTTCTGGTTTTGAAAGCTTTAGATGTTTAATAAGGACTTTTAGCAGTTTGAAAAGATTTAGCCAGCACAGCAGAGTCCAACAGCTCCCATCATCTGCCTCACTGGCCCGTAAGCACAGGTCACAGCTCGTCAGGGTGTCTTGCTGCTCCTCCAGCCACGATGAGGGTGCTTCCAAAGCAGGACCAATCAGACACCCCACAGCACCTAGCCCGGTGCTTATTTCTCTTTCCTTTCACTGCAGTTTTCATTAATACATTCCAGCATAAAAGCCGGAATGGTTATGTTGATAGGCAGGTGTCTAATGTATTCACTGTGAAATGAAAAGTATCATAGCCGCTGACTCATCTTCTGCACAGTCTTTGTGGTTCCTCTGTGACGGTGAAACTCTCCCGTCCTGGGCAGACAGCGAAGGACATGCCGAATGATGCAGGGGCACAGGGGAGCCCCAACCTTCCTGAAATTTAGATGGTTAGTTAGGGTACAGCCAGCATCTCCTCTCTATTCCTTAAACTGTGGATTGGATCGGGTGATGAACTGAGCTTGCAAGAAAGCAAGAACTCCCTTGATTGTACAACATCACTTGGCCTCCTGGGCCCGAGTCTTCTCAGCTCTCCAGCAGGGGAGTTGCCTTAGGTTATCTCTACAATCTCTTGTGGCACCCACATCCTGTGATTTTGATGTGGCCCCTGACCCATGGACATGTCTATGTCACAAAGTGTATTTCTCCTGAACTGCTGGTCTGCACACGTCTGGGATGGCCATGACTGTTGGTTGAACGTGTGTCTGTTTTCTTATTGGATGTGGGAAAGCTCGGAGCTGGGAGCTCACAGCACACGTCGTGGTGTGGACAAACCTCAGCCCTGACTTTGTCTGGCTTTTCCACCTTTATTCTCCCTTTGACCCAGCTTTCTTATATTCTCTTCTTAAAATTTAAAATGGATTAATTTATGTTTTGAGTAAGTAATGCATTTATATGCTTCATACATTTAAACATTATGAAATGCTCATGTTTGAAGAGACTCCCTCCCATTTCTGTTCCATTCTCCTGGCTCCCACTCCCAACACCCACAGGTAACCATGATTAGAAGTCTCCAGACATTCTCCCTTCCAGGGAACCTTTAGGAATACGTATATGTAGAAATACATATTGTGCACATGTATTTACAGATGGTTATGTGTGTCTCTCCCCTTCCCCCACAAGTATATCATGCCACACACATCATTCTGCAACTTATTTTTTTCATTTATCAATCAATCTTGCATATTTTTTCAAATAAATAACATAAAATTCTCCCTTTTAATTATCTTAAAGCTGCAAATATTTTATTGTATGGATGTGTCATAATTTAATTTACGGACTTATTTTTAAATTTTAATGATCTCTTCTATAGGCAGTTGAGGTCAGATTTGAAAGCCCAAGTGTGGGATTAGGTATGAGGCTGGAATCCTGTTTCCTCTGCTCACTTGCTGTGTGAACATAGGCAAGTGAGTTGATCTCTTTGTGTCTCAGTTTCATCAACTATAAAATGGAGCAATCACGGTGCCCACCCTGGGGGTACTGGAGAAGTAAATCAGTTAATAAGGGAAATGCATGGCACAGAGTCAGGTACAGGAGGTGATGTTAGTGTGCAAAGCTATTGGGCATCTCTTAAGCTGCCTTAAAATAGATTTAAGTGGATTAGAAGTCAACACATCAATAAATACATGTGACAATGGCTGCATTTTTCATCCCATATTTGCATTTTGTGGTCCTAAGTTCTTATTCATTAGGGTAAGAAGTTAAATGGCCTCAAGAGAAGATGATATGAAATGTCATGTATGCACAGCTGTGGGGCTTTGGCTGGAATCTGCTCTCCTTCAGTGTCAAGTGGCTACTATGTTTAGTGGGGGGGCCCAGGGACATAGGTGCTGTCCCTGGCTCATTATACAAATCTCAGTGTATGAATGATTAGCAAAAAGAAATATAATACCTAAAGAAATCAGCCATAGTCACCAAATCTCCTTCTATAAATATTTCAGACAATACTTTCATTATTTTTACTACTATTTCTTGCAAATTCTAATCATTTCACCAAGAGCTTCTATCAGGTACTATTAAACCATCTTTTCTTTTTTGGGGGGTTTGGATTAAAATGACCTATAAGTAATCATTTATTTCAGCTCTTCAAAATATATTCTTTCTTAATTTACTCAAAATGTTAGTCTTATTAGATATCCATATAACCTCTGACAATTTTTAAGTAGTTTTTAATGACTATTCAAATAAAATGTCACAATTTTCATAGTTTTGCCTTATATATGAACCTCAATAGGAAGGGTACAGAAAAGAATTCCCTGGATGGATAGATTCTGGAAATAGATGTCCACAGCAAATGTCCAGCACAGATCTGAAAATCTGTAGATTGAGTAGACACTGATACATCTGTGTTCAACTTAATGATTTATTTATTTGTCTGGGTGGTGGGGGGAACCCCAGAGAAGCTGTGGAACATTTTAGGAGAGAATTAAACCAATGAGTGAAATATAAAATGGTTTTAAGACCTCCTGCCTGGAGACAGAGGGATGGCCATGATGGTGCTTTTCCAGGCTCTCTTCCCCAGCCACACAGCTCTGAAGGTGCCAGGAAGCCCAGAACCACAACATAGGGTTTTTCTGTGTATTTCTGCCCTGCTCCTCCCACTCTCATCATTCAGTTGTTCCAACCATCAGTCTTGACACCTGCAAGAGCTCTACCCCAACATGCACACCCATGAGGCTGAGCAGTTTTTCTCATTTTTCACCCTGTGTTCTCTGACCTCTGCCTGCTCTCTCCACTCTCCTAACTGGAACCTGGGAGAAGAGAGTGAAAAAGTTCACGAGAGCCACCTTAGCACTTTGTAATGGCTTTACGGTGTGTGTGGCAACTTGGCCAGACTGAACGACAGTCCCTAGACTTCCTTTTTAGCACATGTCTGATCAGGGTGGGCCACAAGAGGCATTCTCATGAGAGCTGGAGGATGGAAGGGAGGCAGTAGTCATCCTAAGCATCACACACAGCCTTCTCAGCTATCCCATCAAATGCTAGTCTAGGTGCTGCTGCAAGGAGATTTTACAAATGTGACTAGAACCCCTAATCATTTGAACTTAAATTAATCAAAAGCAAGGTTATTCTGAGCAGGCCTGACTTATGCAGTTGGAAGGCATTTTTTAAAAACGTAGGCTTTCCCCACACTCAGAGACTTCGATAGCAGCTGTATCTGCAACTGCTCTCCCATCCCCCGGGTGGTCCTTCCAACTGCCCACATGTGGACAACAATCTTCAGCTTGCCCGTGGGTTTTCAGTCTGAGTAGGATTCTCCCTTCCCGCCTGTCTGTCCTTGCTTAGCTAGCCACAGTAATTCCATAAGGCACAGTAATTCCATAAGGCACAGTAAATCCATATAGATGTGTGTATGTATATATATGCCTTTCCATGTATATATGTGTGTGATACATGTGTATATAATATAAAATATTCTGTATGTACAGTCAGCCCTTTGTATCTGGAGGTTCTGCATTTGTAGATTCAACCAACTGCAGGCCAAAAATATTCAAAAAATTAATTGATAAAAAATAGCAATACAATAATTTAAAAATACAAATAAAAACAATACTGTATAACATCCATTTGCATAGCATTTATATTGTGTTATGTATCATAAGTACTCTAGAGATGATTTAAAGGATCCAGGGTGATGTGTATAAGTTGCATGTAAATACTACAGTGTTTTCTATCAGGGACTTGAGAACATGAGGATTTGGGTATCTGTGGGGGTCCTGGAACCAATCCCTTGCCAAATGCAAGGGACAACTGTACATATATTTGTATGTATTATATATTGTATGAAAGTGACTGGTTCTGCATCTCTGGTTAAACTTTTACTAAATTTGGTATCAGGAATGGGGTGCTGTTCTAACAAACAGGATGCTCTTCAACTTCAGATGGGGTTACGTTCCAACAAACCCATCATAAATTGAAAATGCATTTAATGCATCTAACCTACTGAACATCACAGCGTGGCCTAGCTTACGTTAAACACGCTCAGCACACTTACAGTAGCCTACGATAGGGCAGAATCATCTAACACAAAGCCTATTTTATAATCAAGTGTTGAGTGCCTCATGTAATTCGTTAAATGTTGGACTGAAAGTGTAGCATGGAATGACCGTATGGGCACCTGAAGTACAGTTTCTATTGAACCCATATCACTTTCGTACCATTATGAAATCCTAGGTTGAACCATTGTAAGTTGGAGACCTTCCGAACTTAAAATGTGGAAACAACTTTGGGACTTGGCAGTGAGTAGAGGCTGAGAGACTTTCGAGTAGCACGGCAGAGAAAGCCCAAATCACCATGAACAGATTGCTAGTGGAAATAGGGATGCTAAAGGTGAATCTTCCGGGGAGAACTCAGAAAGGAATATGAAACATGTTCCAGGAAAACGGAGCAAGGAGGATCCTTCCCATGTGTGCCAGAGAGTCTAATGAAATTGTCCATGGAAAGCAGGACTCATAAGCGATGATGCTGATCACACAGCTAAGGCTATTTCCATGCAAAGTGTTAAATGTATCACCTGGTTTCTTCATGTTATTTATAGTGAAGCGGGAGAGGAAAGAGATAAATTGAGGGAAGAACGCTGAACAAAAAAGAACCATTCTGAAAATCCTTAGCCTCACCAGATGATGCTAAAGGCGCTACAATTAAGGGATTCTCCAACTGATGAAGAAGCGACTCACCAGGAGCCCTACAGCTTCAAGGAAATCACTTCCACCAACTGTGTATGCTCAGGTGAGGGCGTGAAGCCTCAGCTGGGAGCCCAGCCCTGGCAGGCACCTTGTTTACAGCCTTGAGACCCTGAGCTGAGGACCCAGTGAAGCTGGACTCTGACTCTCAACCCGTAAATACAATAAGATAATAATTGCGCTTTGTTTTAGTGGTAATTTATTACACAGTCATAGAAAACTAATAACACGCCCTAGGACTTCACAGTTCGTACATGGGGCAGAAGAATACATAAACCCAAGCTCAGGACCTCTGAGTATAATTTATTATGTTTGTGATAAGGAAGTAGTGTTTTGCAATAATTTGGGGATTACCATCTCAAACTACTCTAATGCAGAGTAATTAATTCTTTTTTGAATGTTGTCATCAGAAAACCACGGATGAACCAAGATGGTTACTATATACCTGCAGGAATTATTTTGCCAGCATAGAGAATGCAATTTTACCAATAATGGAATGGCCCAGAAGCACACTGTTTGCAGGTGGGCACTCTCACACAGTAACTCAGACAGAGATGACGGCGCTGCAGCCAGAGGCAGCACTCACCTGTGCTTAACCCACGTGTCAGACTCGCTGGCTCGATCCGTGTAGTTTTCCGGCAGGAAGCCCCGGCAGCCCGTCCGCTGCGAGATCCCAATCACCCAGCCCTCACTGGCTTCGTCCTGCTGCGTGGGGTCCACAAAGATGTAGTCGCCAGGACTTAGCGTCAGCTCATCCACGTTCTGTGGTTTGTACTGGAATAGGGCTCTCAGGGTCTAGAGAAGAGGCAAGGGGATTCACATTTTGAGCAAAGATTTACGTTGGAAAATGGCAGCAATAGGAGGCCTATCACCGGCTACCTCCTGCTTTCTTCCCCTCCAATGTGTTCTGTGTCTTCAAGACGCTGTCCAAAGCTTTGTCTGGCAATACATAGCATAGAATATAATGAAACGCAGCATAGAATTCTTTGGATAGATTTAGAAATACATTTTGGGGCCAGGCACGGTGGCTCACACCTGTAATCCCAACACTTTGGAAGTCTCAGGTGGGTGGATCACAAGGTCAGGAGTTTGAGACCAGCCTGGTCAATATGGTGAAACCCTGTCTCTACTAAAAATACAAAAATTAGCCAGGCATGGTGGCTGGCACCTGTAGTCCCAGCTACTTGGGAAGCTGAGGCAGGAGAACAACTTGAACCCAGGAGGCAGAGGTTGTAGTGAGCCTAGATCGCCCCACTGCACTTCACCCTGGGTGACAGGGTTAGACTTCCTCTCAAAAAAAAAAAAAAAAATATATATATATATATGTATATAAATATATATATACACATATATATTTTTTGGGGGGATCTATCCATCTAGGTACTTTTTTGTCTACAAAAGACCTGAAGGCATACGCAGACTCTCACATCCGCCTTCCTCAGTGTGAGGTTATTGACACCTTCTCGTACAATACAGAACATGGTGGATTCATTCACACGTGCTCTCTGGGTCCGAAAGGAGCGCTGCACACTTCGTTTCTAAACCCATCAATTCATAGGCAGGAAGTCCCAGAGTGAAGGTTTCACTCAAATCATTCTTGAAAGTGAATTGTGCTCATATAACTAAACTTGGAGCCATACAGAGAAGAGTAGCATGGCCCCTAAATGTAAAAAATAAATAAATAAAAAAGAATTAATAAGCAAAACATGTATTCATAGATCTTTACAATAGTCCTTTTCTTTCTGCCTTTTTTTTTTTTTTTTTTGGCCAGTCTCACTCTGTTGCCCAGGCTGGAGTGCAATGGCATGATCTCAGTTCACTGCAACCCCCACCTCCCAGGTTCCAGTGATTCTCCTGCCTCAGCCTCCCAAGTAGCTGGGATTACAGGTTCATGCCACAACGCCCAGCTAATTTTTTGTATTTTTAGTAGAGACAGGGTTTTGCCCTGTTGCCCAGGCTGGTCTTGAACACCTGACCTCAACTGATCCACTTGCCTCGGCCTCCCAAAGTGCTGGGATTATAGGCATGAGCCACCACATCTGGCTTCATTTTCTAATATTGGAAATGCTTCTATTTTGTTGAAAAAATGTCTGTGCATCTCTAACTCACATATAAAAGAATACTGGTTGTAAATTGCACAAGAAAGACAATGTCTTTAGAGAAGCAATAGAAATTTTCCTTGCTACTAACATATCTGCCTTGGAGGGCTCCAGGGGGTACGTGCTATCAGGTGAGTGGCTGTTCATTCATCTGCTTCTTTTTTTTTTGAGACGTCTCGCTCTGTTACCCAGGCTGGAGTGCAGTGGCGCTATCTCAGCTCACTGCAAGCTCCGCCTCCTGGGTGCATGCCATTCTCCTGCCTCAGACTCCTGAGTAGCTGGGACTACAGGTGCCCACCACCACGCCCAGCTAATTTTTTTTTTTTTTGAGATGGAGTCTCGCTCTGTTGCCCAGGCTGGGGTGCAGTGGCGCGATCTCGGCTCACTGCAAGCTCCGCCTCCAGGGTTCATGCCATTCTCCTGCCTCAGCCTCCCAAGTAACTGGGACTACAGCGCCCACTACCACATCTGGCTAATTGTTTTTGTATTTTTAGTAGAGACCAGGCTTCACTGTGTTAACCAGGATGGTCTCGATCTCCTGACCTCGTGATCCGCCCGCCTCGGCCTCCCAAAGTGCTTGGATTATGGGCGTGAGCCACCACGCCCAGCCAATTTTTTGTATTTTTAGTAGAGACGGGGTTTCACCATGTTAGCCAGGATGGTCTCGATCTCCTGACCTTGTGATCCACCCGCCTCAGCCTCCCAAAGTGCTGGGATTACAGGCGTGAGTCACCACGCCCGGCCCATTCGTTTGCTTCTTCTGAGCCCCTGCTCAGCTCTCCTACCTGGTAGTGCACAAAGCGCATGTCTCGGGAGTACAGTGCAGCTGTCCACTGGCAACTGTGGCCCAGGGGGATGGCTCTGGCCAGCTGCTCCAGCGTCCTCTGGTGGTGGGGGTAGAACTTGTGGGCCAAGGTCAGATGCAGCTGCTTGGTGCAAGGCTTCACGGAGCAGTCTGTGAAATCAGGGGAACACAGAGGGTGTCAGGGCACCGTTACCTAAATGCCTCCTTCCTCTGACCTCCGTGCTTCCTCAACAACGCAAGGGCTGTCAGAACTCAGAGCTCATTCGGCCCGCCCAGAACTCACATCATAAAGGAGATGGCTGGATCCCTGCAGATTTTTCCAGGAAGTAGGAAAGAGGAGAATGTGGAGATGTGGGTTCAGGGTCTTGGGGGCCTATCAGTTTGCAGGCTAGCTGCCTGAATGCACGGTTCAGATGCACAGAGGAAACGACTGCTCCATTCCCGGGCTGTGCACGTTACCCAGTGGCCTGGACTTGCAGGCCCGAGCTCCAGTTCAATGGCTTTTTGTTTAATTTCAAGAAGAAAACTCTTTAGGCAACAAAACTATAAACCACACAGTATCTTTAAGGTTCACCTTGTTTTGGTGAAGCAGGAAGTCCTGGGAGTGGCTGAGCCTCAGGTCTTTTTGGATGTCCTCTGCCCCTGCAGCCCTAGCCCTCCCTGGTCTGCAAGGGGCTCTCGGGTCAGTGAGCAGAGCAGCTGGCATCACTCAAGCAGCCAGGATCTGATTTCAGTTGAGCCACAAAGTATTTTATGTCCTAGGGAGGAGGTCGGTGTCTTGACGGGAACAGCACAGACTTTGGTGTCGGACAGACCTAGTTTTAGGCCGTGCTGTGCCCCCTTTTGCAGGGCGACCTTGACCGAGCCTCTGGGCCTGGCCCAGTTTCTGCTTCAGCAGCATTCGCTGGAGGATGGCAGTGCCTGCTTGCCAAGGCTGCAGTGGGAAATCAGCCTCCTAACTTCAAGTTTCCTGCTAGAGACGCTGGGTCAGTGCACAGAGGTCCCCTCCCCCACTCCACGGCAAGGCACTGACAAACAGGATCTGCTCATCCCCTAAAATAGGTCAAGGGTGATGCAAGTCTTTCCCTGGAGCCCCGAAGTAGGGGCCCACTGCTGTCTCCCACGTGAGAGGTGAGCCTTTAGAGGCAAATGGGAAGCTCCCACGGTCTCTAGGAAAGCCGGAGCACTGAAGCTGCGCAGCCCAGAGCGGCGTGAGTGTGTAGGTGGTGGGGAAATTCCTTTTCTGACTTTTGTTTTTAGCAGTCGGGGAGGACGGCCTTGCCATGTGAGTGAGTGTAGCCTGGTAAAGACCCACTACCGGTTGCTGACGTCACAGTGAGTCACACCGACTTCTGAACGGGCCCCTGTGTTTCCTTCTCTCTGCGGACCTGTGCCTATGGGCACGTTTCACTGGGGAGGGCCAAAGCAGGCAGGGTGCCTCATGCACTTGCTCCAAGAGGGACCTCGGCCACTTCAGAGCAGTGACTGGTCACTCATCACCGAGAGAGGCCTTCTACCCCCTCAGTGTCGGGCTGAGGGCATGGGCCATGGAAGGGCAGGACAGAGCCTGCTGAGGCTCAGGGCATGGATGTGAGGTCAGTGCTGGCTCCCACAGGAAGTGGAGCTGCCCAGCATGAACCCAGCCAGCCAGAACAGAGCTGGGTTCAGGTCCCAGCTCCACCAGCCTGGTGAGGGGACTGGATTGGTTTCAAACAACAGACATTTATTTTCTCCTGTGTCTGGAGACTAGAGGTTCAAAATCAAGATGTTGGCAGGGCTGCGCTCTCCCTCAAAGCTCCCGGGAAGGGTCCTTCCTGGCTTCTTCCAGTTTCCGGTGGCCCCAGGCATCCCTTGGCTTGTGGCTACATCACTCCAGTCTCTGCCTCGGTCAGCACATGGCTGAGACAGACAGTGGACATGACTTGATTAAGGTCACGCCACTCATCCGTGTCTCTGTGCGGCCTCTACACTTCCTGGGACCCACCCTAATCCTGTGTGACCTCCTCCCAACCAGTTGCATCTGCACAGACCCTATTCCCAAGTGAGGTCACATTCTGAAGTTCCTGGCGGACATATATTTTTAGGGGACACCACTCCACACACCACAGTGACCTTGGGCAGGCACTTTACCCTTTTCAGCCTCAGTCTTTCTGTTTTTAAGATGCTGCCAGTGAGGTTCACTGGGGGAGGGCTTGGGTGTGAAAGAGCCATCATTTGATAAAGGAGACTAATCCACAAAGACCGGGGGCGACTTTCTAATTATCCAGCAGATTTGATCTCCAGACTCACAAGCTGCCATCTAAGTGGAAGCCCAGGATTCATGGGTGGATTTACAGGCCAGGATCTGTGTTTCATATATGTCTGAGGACAGAGACAGACACACTCCCGGGGAGAGAAAGTGGGGAGCCCTTCTGCGAAGGCACTGCAGCCTCATCAGATTTTAGAGTTGGCAAATCACGGCAATACTGAGTGCCTTCTGTGTCCTGGGAACTATGGTGGGATGGGCCACAGACTCAGGCAACATTGTTCTTGAAGAGTGAGAGCCCTCATTGTTTTGTAGAGAAAGAAAAAGAGACAGAGACAGTGGACATGACTTGATTAAGGTCACGCCACTCATCAGGGACACAGAAAAAAATCACGTCTTCTGACATCAAGTCCACAATCCTTTCCACTAAACCCCAGTGGTAGCCTTGGTCTCCAGACCAGGGCTGGTGTTTGGAGAGAAGGGAATTTTGATGATTCTCGATATGAGTCTACATAATCTTTCCCCGGAGAGGCCAAGGAGAGAGCACCAAGCTCATACTGAAAATACAGAAATAAGTCATGTAGGACTTGTGTGTCTCCCACTCTTGGCCGAGCGGGGGAGGTCCTGACTCCCTATGTGCCCCAGCCTCCAACCCCATCACGGTCACCCACTCAGGCTTGATGCTTGGCACACCCTTCTGGGGCACTTTCCCAGGCTGTTGGCATACAGCTAAGCATTTGAAAAACCACATAATGCGAACAAAGGTTATTCCCGCCTAAAGAGAAGACCGAAGCTGGTCCGGAAGCTTTCTAACGGCTTACATTTTTGAAGGATGTAGTGGTTCACGAAGGGAGGCGCTAGTTAAATTGTTCAGCCTCAGGTGAAGGCCATGTCCAGGCACCTGGCTGAAAATCCAGAAGTGGGAAATGGAAGTGCCTGGGTGAGGACAGGGGCAGCCACTGAGCCTGGAGGAAAGCCCACCCAGCCATCCCACTGTGGCTGCTGGGCTCTGCTCCCCTGGAACCCACCCACGGAAATCCATGTGCCGGGAGCTCGTCCCTGCCACACAGAGCTCACTCACTGTGAACCCGGCCCTGTGTTTGCCACTGGTCAGGGCTGCCCACCTGCTAAGAGAGATGCTTCCGTGGCGAAGGTCATCGCGAATTCCCGGATGACGTCTGCGGGGCTGCCGTTGATGAAGAAGCCAAGGTAGCTGATGGAGGAGTGGAGAGCCAGGGGCACGGCCGTGGGGAAGGAACCCAGGAGCCTGTCTCCAGCCCTCTTCAGCGCCTCGTACAGACACTCCACCTTCTGGTCTTCACACTAAGGGGACAGAGACAGAGCCTGTGTTTCCACACCTCTCATCAGAAGTCATCTATTGATTTAATTAATAACAATCAGGCAGCAATTCAAGTGAGATTCTTTTCTGTTCAAAGCACTGTAACATAATTTATCGCGTCCCTGTGTGTCTGAGGTTATGGATTTGTTCTATACCTGGACCTCGGTTTTTCAAATATTTCAGGTAAGTTTCTTTGCAGAATGGAGTCTCCTTTAGGTGCCCAGGTTGGAAATCCCCTGGTCCTTGAACTGCATCCCCTCCCTCCACTGCATGTGCTCGTCACCTGCCAGGCCCTTTCCTCAGTCCCATGACCCACTGCTTTGCTCAGGTCTGCATGATTTGGCTTCTGGAGGTTTCTAGAAGACTCCAAGGCTGCCCAGGCACTGCTCAGAGCCTGTAGTGAGGGGGACTCAGCTGCACTTCCAGCTGCGGGGCCGCCGTCTTGTCCACGGCTGAGCACTGAGTCAAGTTCCACAGGGGCCTCCTCTAAGGACTGAGGCTCTGCCCTGCCTCCAACCCTCTCCTCCTCTTTTGCCTTCACCAGCAGTCTCTCCCCTGTGCGTCTCCTGCACTTGGAATTCTGCCTTGGGGTCTGTTCCCTGGAGGACCTGAGCCTGCACAGCCCCTGGCTGGGCCTCTGTGATGGCCCCTATGTGGCTGTAGGACCCTCTTTCTGATGCAACTCCCACCCTTGAGGCCGCAGGCTCTCTGTCACCTGGAGAATCCCTCTCGAGGGTTCAGTCTGCCCACAGAGCTTGACAGGTGCTGGCCCGACAGCCTTGCCCATGGGGCTCCAACCCCCATCCTCCAGCCAGACACAGCCTCTCCTGGCATCTGGGCTTGGTGTTGCCCACTGCCCTGGCCAGGCTGCTTCCTGGGCTTGAAGACCTTCCCAGTGCCATTGGCCACATCAGACCACAGGGGAAACCTGACACCACATCCTCCTGGCGGGAGATGGCCTGATCCCTTCTCTTCCCAGCACTGGGCTGCTCTCGGAATTTTCCATAGTCCTTCTTACAAGCCCAAGTATGAGGCCAGATCACAGTGTTTGATGCGGCTTCCATCTCCCTGTGGACAGGCCGGCCTGACGTTCCTCCCTGTCTATTTTGTCTGCAGCCCTCAATGGCACTCAACACAAAACCACCCAGTGAACCCATGTCCATTCCTGAATCTGTCTCACATTGTGTGTCTTCGCCTCAGATATGTAATTTTCAAGAATAGTCAGGTTATAAATGTAGCTGTGATCAATATCACACTTCAGAAGATTAGTGTTTTCATTTTACAGCATCAAAGGTACACAGTGAGTCTCCGTTACACTCTTCTGGCTGTGAGGGGAGCTCCACTAACCATGGCCAGGCCAGACCCGGGGTGAGGGACTGGGAAGAGCTGACAACAGAGGGAGGTGTGTGAGTGTGTGTGTGTCTGCCCATGTCTATATGTGTGTGTGTCTGTGTGTGTCTGCATATGGGTATGTCTATGTGTGTCTGTGTGTCTGCATATGTCTATATGTGTGTCTGTGTGTATGCATGTGTGTATCTGTGTGCATATGTGTGTATGTGGTGCTTATGTGTCTGTGCATGTGTATGTGTGTGTATTTAATGTGTGTCTCTGTGTGTGTGTCTGTGCCTCTCTGTGTGTGTCTGTGTGTGTCTATGTGCATGTATCTTTGTATTCCTGTGTGTGTATATCTGCGTGTATCTGCGTGCATGTGTACCTATGTACATGTACATGTGTCTGTGTATGTCTGTATCCATGTATATATGTATATATGTATATGTCTGTGTGTATCTGTGTGTCTCTGTATATGTCTGTATGCATGTATGTGTGTATATCTGTGTGTGCCGTGTGTATGTCTCTGTGTCTATCTCTGTCTGTGTGCCTGTATCTGTCTGTATGCATGTATATGTGTGCATCTGTGTGCATGTGTAAGTCTCTGTGTCAATCTGTGTGTGTCTATGTGTGTGAGCTATGTGTGTGTCTGTGTCTGTGTGTGTGTGTGTGCTTGTGCCTCAGTGGACTGGGGAAGGAGCTGGGGGCCAAGGCCTACCCTGATTTCTGAGCTGTGTCACACAACTTGCGCTGCCTTGCCTTTCCGCGTTAGCTCCAGAAGGTGAGCCAGAAGGAGTCTGCTTGTCACAAGTGCCATTGATGTTGATGTAGGGTGAAAACTCTCTCGGTTTGCCTGGGGATTTCCCAGGCTTAGTCTTGTGTTCTGGGAATCCCTGCAAGTCTCGGGCAATCTGGGGTGGTGGTTGGAGGCTTTGGAAGGTGCTGCTTCTCCTGGGACATCTTCCAGAAATCTTTTACCTGCAGAGGTTTGCATTCCTCCTTTCCATCCAGCACCGAGGGGCCTGGTGTTGGAATGGAGGGTTCCTTGGGCCCTGATGGAATCCCTTGAAATGGGTGGAACAAATCAGTTTGCCAACAGCAGAGTTGGGGCCAGGCCGTGGTAGTGGAAGTGGGTGTGCCCTTCCTCAGGCCCCTCTGGCGGAGCTGAGGAGGGCAGTGGCTGTCTGTCCCTCCCTTCTCCTTATTTTCTCCTGAGCAGCCCCCACATCCTTCTTGCTTTCCCAGTGCCCCTGTGGAGCTGCCCACTGGGCCATTTTGTGCCACTGTGAAGCTACCCACTGGGCCATTTCTTTCTGAATCAGAGGGCTGGTCCCTGAGACAGGGAAAAGTTCTGCATTTGGGGGTAGCCAACAATCACCTGTCCTTGAGTTGACTTATCACACATTTTGGAAGGGCCAACTCTGTTTTAGAGGCTGTGCTAGTTTCTGGGGGTTCAAAGATGAGTGAAGCATCTGGCTTCCCTTGAGGGACTCGGTCTGGTGAGGGATGCAGTGCTGCACCAGACGCATGGCCCATATGATACAAAAGTGCCACTAGACACGTGAACAAGAAAATGGACGGCAACTTCTTTTGCCTGGGGAGCTGGAAAAGACTCAAAAAGGGGAGAGGATAAATGAGTTGGGTTCTGAAGGATGAATAGGAGTTGACCAGATGAAGGCAAAGAGGAAAATAAAGGACTGCTGACATGAAGGTGCCAGGTAATGATGCCGTTCTGGACCATCCCATTTAAATAAGTCAACTTTGTCCCATCACGGCCTAGTTAGCATAGAAAAATGCCTCCAGCTGCGGTGATGATAAGCATTGAAGGCACACTGGGTTGACTCACCGTGAAGAAGTCACAGAGTGTCACATGCGGGAAGACCTCATGAGCTCTGTTCTTTGCACACTGGCGCTTGCTCTCTCTCCAGAACTCTTGAAGTTTTTCCAGCAGGGGCCCCGTTGGACAGAGGAAAAGGGCATACTCCTGGGGGATGGGGTCATCTAGGGAAGGGTCATTGCCATGATCATGCAGCCTGCAACAGAGAGCAAGCCGGCTTCACCCTCTGTCACAACAAAAAGATTTTTCTCCTTCGAGGACACACAAGAGAATGACAACGACAGCAATGCAGAATTATAGGGTACACTGAACACATCATATATGCTCATGACATAAATTAATCTCACAGCCATCCTACCGGTGGGAGGCACCTGCAGCAGGGCTGTGTGTGGCACAGACCTGGTCAGCGCCCGTGCTGCTCTCAGACCCACCTCAGTCTGATTCCAAAGTCAAAGGTGGAAAAAAATGAAAGGAAGTTGACATCAAGATCTAAAACCTGGGCCGGGCGCGGTGGCTCAAGCCTGTAATCCCAGCACTTTGGGAGGCCGAGACGGGCGGATCACGAGGTCAGGAGATCGAGACCATCCTGGCTAACCCAGTGAAACCCCGTCTCTACTGAAAAATACAAAAAACTAGCCGGGCGAGGTGGCGGGCGTCTGTAGTCCCAGCTACTCGGGAGGCGAAGGCAGGAGAATGGCGTGAACCCGGGAGGCGGAGCTTGCTGTGAGCCGAGATCCGGCCACTGCACTCCAGCCTGGGTGACAGAGCGAGACTCCGTCTCAAAAAAAAAAAAAGAATTAAAGATCTAAAACCTGGTCTTCAAATGATCTGTGAGCCCAGCATCTCTTTGATGGTGAGGGAAAATTTTGTGGAAAAACCTCATATTTGTATTTTACCTCAAACTTCAAATTACGTATAACAACCAAAACCAAAAACCTAGATAAAATTTAGGTAGCTACTATGTTTCTTTAGATTCAGACTGTTATTTTGCTTTATTTTATGTTTGAGATGGAGCCTTGCTCTGTCACCCAGGCCGGAGTGCAGTGGCACGATCTCAGCTCACTGCAACCTCCGCCTCCCGGGTTCAAGTGATTTTCCTTCCTCAGCCTCCTAAGTAGCTGGGATTTCAGGCAGACAGTTATTTTAAATTAAAGGAAAAATGACGGATGACCCAACATAGGAGTTTTTTGTCACTAACAATAAAAATGAAAGTAAAATAGCTCCGAGACAGCATTTTTCTCATCTGTCAAGTTAACAAAGATTTTTTAAAATAAAAAGTATAAAAGTTCTGCTCAACGTGCCAAAGCTGAAGCAGGACTTAAGGACGGACTTTTCAACTTTTATGTGAAGCAATTTGCCCATAGGTATCGAGAGTCTTAAAATGCCTACACCCTTTGAACTAATAATTCTACTTCCAGAAATTTCTCCTGAGGAAAGAGCACGAAGTACTGTATAGGCAAAACTTTACACGTGAAACATTTATTTAGGGTTATTTAGAATAAGAAAGAAGAAAAACTCCATAACTGATAGCAAATCGATTTATCGTGCATTCATGAGAAATCATGCTTTTGAAGAATTTCTAATTACTCAGCAAAGTGCTTGTGATATAATTTTCAATTTAGAAAGCAGTATTCAATCACTGAAGGAAACAGAACTTACGCAAGACCATATTCTCTTCAGTAAAAATCACAAAGGAAGTTACTTCTCCTCCCCATCGCGATTCCTACTCTCCCCCTTTCCAGGGTTCAGCCCAGGGGTGAAGCTGCTTTGTCTTCTCTCAGAAATCTAAGTAATGGACTTACAGATAGCACTTGTTTTACATAAATCATAAGCTGTTGTTCAAATTATTCTGCAACTGGCATTTTTCCTCCTCCATGTCTTTGCAATTAATCCCCGTTGATACACACGTCTAGTGAAGTTCGTCAGTGTGAATTTGTTAAAGTGCTGTGTAATAGTTCATCGTGTGCATATATAATGTTGCACTTGTTCATTCCCGCATTGATGAACATCTAAATTATTTTATTTTAAAACCATTTAATAACCCTGTAATCAAGATCTTTGTACATGTCTCTTTAGGCTCCTTGCATTTCTCCAGGGAATCTGCTTAGATCCTCAACCAGGCTGGTGGGCTGTGCACATTGCCAGAGTTGGCAGACACCCAGCACTGCCTCCCTCAGTGACACCAGTGACGTGTGAGGCCCCCGCTTCCCTCATCCTCATCAACGCTCGGAGTTACCTTGTTTGCTCTAATGATATCTTAATTTGCCCCACCTGCCTGGTTACCAGTGAGAGGTTGGGGTGCTCTTGACTGAGTCTAGGGGACCCCAGTGCCTCCTTGTTTTTTGGTGGGTTTCCCAGTCTTATTGACTGGGTTGCAATGGGCGGGTGCTGGCCATGCCCCTCACAGCAGTAGGCTTGTTTCTGATTCAAAATTGGCAACTGGCTTGAGTGGGGTCTGTGAAGGCATTGCCCATTTTGCCGGTGGCCTACACTTTCTGGAGGAGGAGGAGCATCCCATTGGGAACGCTGCACACTCAGAGGCCCAGGATCAGTAACTGCCCTGCTTTGGGGAGGGCTCCAGCCTCCAGGGACCTGGCTTTTGTTGTTTGATTTTCCCCGTGGCTATCTCAGGGCAGAGGCTGAAGGACTCCCCACAGCACATCCAGGCGGGAGAAGGTTTTAGAGAACTGGGGGCCCTCCTCTCCATCCCCAGAGCAGAGAACAGGCCCATGGCAGCGGGTGGCTTGCAGAATCACTCACGCAGCTGGTACCTAGTGAGGCCACCTCGAATCAGAGCCCTCAACTGACCCACACACCTGGCGCCCTTAGAGGGCTTCATGACCACCAGTAAACTCCCTTCTCCTCAGAGGCAGCCCCAGAGTGTAGTGGCCGCTATTTCTATCAGCAAAGATGTCAATTATGTCTCAAACCTTTCTATCAATAAACACAAACATCCTCCTCTCTATCTCAATCTTGTCCATCGTAGTAGGCGGTTGAGGAGGACTTAGTCAAACACAAGTATACAAAATCCCAGCCTACTCTTCAATTACTCATATAGGTTGAATATTAGCAGTACTAATATATAACCCAGATGTTACCATTTTTACCCTAATTATTTACTTTATTCTAACAATTACCCTAATTTATGTGCTTATCACAACACGACAATTATGTCTTCCCCAGCTACTCAACAAAGCACATGAACCTGTACTTCTTGGCAGTCAAATTGGATTGAATCAGGTTTGTAAGTGAAAAAAGCCTTGTTAAAAGTTCTCTCCGTCTCTTTCCATGGTTAACCAAAGCCCTGTGCCCCTCCCTCAGTGCACTGTGGATAGGCAGGGAGATTATTTTGTTTTACTTCCGTAGTGGCCGCATCCCACCCAGAGGCTCCCGGTGTTTCCTGGTGTCCACCCTGGTGGGAGGGAGTCCTCGAGCACAGGGCATTCTGTCCAAACACCCCCAGGTCTACAGGAGCAGCAGCACTCACCAGACCAAGGCTTCCTCCGCCGTCTTCCTCCCCGTGGCTGCCAACGCTTTCAGCCTGCAGAAGAGCGGACACAGGCACAGAGTCACGTCGCCCATTCTTGGGAAAAGGGTCAGAGAGGGGTGGTGTAGCCTTGCACACCCACGATCTTTGGGATGTGCTCTGAAGAGGGCCTGATGCTGAACTTCCAGCTGGCACGTGCCCAGGCGCCTGTCCCCTGAGTGCTGCCATTGTGGTTTTGGACAATGCAGCTCAGACCTCCGCACCACTTTCCTTCCCTGGCTACCTGCTTCAGCCCTTGGCACAGGGTCTCAGTGCTGAGGACCTGACCTCCGCCTGCTCCTGCAATCCCTTTCCCTGGCCTGCCCCTCCCACTGCCTAGAGCAAATGGACCCACCTTGTGGAAAGTGCCCCCAGCTGGGACACACGCTTCCCTGAGAAACGCTTCCTTCGCCCCAGCATCACTTAGCGAAACGGCCCGATCCCCAGGCTCGCCTCCCACACCTCTCCCCCACTGGGAAACAGCCCTTCCCAAAGCACCCAGGCAGGCACTTGTCACGGCTCACACGGTCCCCTTGCGTCCACGGCTCTCCCCTGCTAGACCAAAACTCCCTGAACGCAGGGCTGAGTCTTACTCATCACGGTAACCTGGGACGTACGTACATTCCATTGAATTGGGCAGAACTGGACCAGATGAAACAGAATGGAATATAGCTAAGGTACTTTATCAGGAATGCGTACTGGAAATGGCGGGCATCCATGAGGAGCCCACCACGTGATGCCCAGTGCTGCTATTTGGGTGGGTACCGATGGGGCTGTGGCCACCTGGAGAGGTTTGAACAGGGCAGCCTTGGTGCAGGGCCCTTACTTTGAGGTGCTCTGGTGTGGGAAAATTAATACACATTTATCTTCCTCCAACATATGTTTAATGTTTAAACTGGAAGGAATTTTGAGTAGGAGTCCATGCTACAGGTTTAGTAGTAAAATCCAGCGTGAACTCCTTCAAAGGCCTGGAGTCCTGGTTCGAGTCCCACCCCTGCCCCTAATACACTCTCTGGGCCCAGTGTCCTGCCTGCACTGGGCAGCAAGCAGTGGACGAGAGCTGCCTTGTCTGCGCTGCCTGGACGGTGCCCGGTGGCCGCCCTGCACACGCCTGACCCCGCTCCCCATTCAAAGCCCCCCGGCTTAGCTCGAACATAACAGTGACGACAAAGCACTGACTTGGGGAGAAGAAAGGGGTTTATCTAGCTTCAAAGTTACTTCACCCAATTTGGCCAAGCTTTTGTTATAGTGTGGAAGGAAACTTTAGCTCCTTCCCCAACCCAAAGTTACCTAAAGTGTGTTTCTGATACATTTTTCCATGTGAAAAAATGAATGGGTTGGAACGAGGGCACTGGTTTGCCGTGAAAGCTGTAACCCAATGTTGGTATCATGTCCTCCCTCTCCGAGAGTGGTAACTCCAAGGGCTAAGCTCTTCCACATGCAGGCCTTTCCCTTGGGTCAGCAGGGTCACGCTCACACTGTGTCTGGTTTCCTACCCATTTGTTTCGTTATCAGACACTCAGGGGATTCTCCCTGAGGACAAGTGACTTTCCCTGGGCAGCATGGAAGCACAGCCCTGCTGACAGGTGGTCCTGGTGGTAGAGACGAGGCAGGCTTTGGGGCCTTTCACGTTAGAGTTTGAACGTCTTGAAATGCTACCTTCAGAGTCACTGAGCTGCACACAAAGAGGTTACAAGCAGGCCCCAAGCTCCTCCAGACCCCCAAAATGGAGCACCCGGAGTAATACATGGCTTCTGATTTTCACACATTTCAGGGTCTCCCATTCAGCCAGCAGAGGAGGTCTTTAAAAGGTCAAGAATATCAGAGGGATTCTTTTGCCTCCCTCGGCCACACATAAACTAACATTGATAATACACACACACACTAACACTAATAATAGCTGATGAGCTAAAAAAACAAAACAAAACAAAACAAAACTCATAATGTTTTAAGAAAGTTTACCAATTTGTGTTGGGCGGCATTCCAAGCTGTCCTGGGCCACACGTGGGTTGGACAAGCTTGGTCAAGATCATCTCATTTATGAAAAGCAGAGGAGGGCCTGTGCAGAGGCAGTGTCTCACCCTGCAAGGTGCACTGCTTTGGCAGGAAGCTGTGCCCTCCACCCCTGCAGCTCCATGGGAGGGGCCGCAGCAGGGTCTGGCTCCAGCCCCGCTGGCTGGGTCCCCGGGTCTCTGGGCAGTACTCACGCGGTGTGCACCGGGAAGCCCATGGCCAGGAGGGGCTCCAGGAGCAAGGGGGTACTGCGGCCCTTGAGCTTGTTGGAGACCTTGGCGTAGAGCTGCGTCTCCCCGGCTGCCATCTCTTCCTGCCTGTGGGCCAAGACGCTCGCCTGCACACAGAAATGAGGAGATAAAGCAAGAGGGGGAGAGGCAAGGCTGAGGCTGCGAAGAAAAACCTCAAGCCCTTTTTGATCTTTCTGACAAAAGCTGATATCCTGTTTGCATGAAATATCGGTTTTCAGAATTCTGTTTGCAGGATGCTGGGTGCAGCGTCCACCAATCCTAACTGTTTCCTCCATGGGGTTCGAGGCTAAAGGTCCAACTGAGCCTCTGCATGGGATCAGCCTCTACAGGGACTTGTCTAGTGTTTGGGAGCAAGAATGTGTGAGAGTGTGGGGGAAGGAAGTGGGAGGAGAAGTCAGGGAATGAGTTCCCTCCTGGATCCTGCTGGTCCCCTGCCCTGACCCACCCTGGATCCCAGTCTCCTTGTCTGCGAACAAGACATTAAATCCCACTTTATTTATTGCCTCTGCTGGAAAACTTACTGGTTCTTTCAGTCATTCATTGACTTGTTTTTTTATTTTAAAAACTTTAAAAGCTTAATATGTGTACAGAAAAGTTGATGAATCATATGTGTATAGCTCAAGGAATTTCCATAAATGAGCCCACACCCCTAATTCCCCCACGACCCAAAATAAAACAGGGCAACCAGGGGAATTTTGTACCTCTTCCACCTGAGGGGACATTTAGCGATGCCTGGAGACATTTTTGTTTCCAAAATGAGGTGGTGGTGGTGGTGGTGGGTGGGGTGGACATTGCGGTACTGGCACTAGTGGGTAGAGGCCGGAAATGTCACAGTGCCCAGGACAGTCTCCCCAACAAAATGTCAGTAGTGTCAAGGTGGAGAAAGCCTGCTCTGGAACATTCTCGGAACCTCAGATGCATCTCTGCCCCCAGCCCAGCCTCCTCCAGATATCTCCTCCCTCCCCCAGAAAGTAAACTGCTATATTGCTTGTATATGAATTGTGCCTGTTGTTGAGCCTCATATAAATAGAACCATATAGCATATTCTCTATCTTGTCTAGTTTCTTTTTCCTCAAATTATGCCTGTAAAATTTATCCACATTATTGCTTGTAGCCACAGTTAGTTCACTGTTACTACTGTGTAGTATTCGATTAATAAATATACCGGCCAGGCATAGTGGCTCACGCCTGTAATCCCAGCACTTTGGGAGGCCAAGGGGGGGTGGATCACCTGAGGTCAGGAGTTCGAGACCAGCCTGGCCAATATGTTGAAGCCCTGTACCTACTAAAAAATACAAAAATTAGCCAGGCATGGTGGTGCATGCCTGGAATCCCAGCTACTCAGGAGGGTGAGGCAGGAGAATCATTTGAACCCAGGAGGTGGAGATAGCAGTGAGCGGAGATTGCACCACTGCACTTCAGCCTGGGACAGAGCGAGACTCCAGCTCAAAAATAAAGAAATAAAATAAATATAACATAATTCATTTATCCATTTCTCTGTTGATGTGCATTCAGGCAGTTTTTAGTTGTTTTGCTATTGTAACTAACGTTGCTGAGGACGTTCTTCTATGTGTCTTTGAGTGCCTTGTGCATACATTTCTGTTAGGTGTGCATCTAGGTGTGGGGTTGTTGGATCATAGAGCATGTGAAACTCCATTAGGAGCTGCCAAGCAGTTGTACAAAGCTCTACATCTTCATTCACACTTAATATTATCAGTCCCTAACTTTAGCCACTCTGTGGCGGGGGTGGTGTGTAGTGGTATCTCCCTGTGGTTTCCATTTGTATTTCCCTGAGGCATAATGATATTGAGCATCATTTCACAGGTTTATTGTCCATTTGAATATCTTCTCTGGGGAAGTTCCTGTTCAGATATTCTGCTCTTTCTTTTTTTTTCTCACTAGGTTGTTTGCTTTTTCTTACCAATTTGTAGGAACTCTGGTTAGAGTTTTCTTCATCCTGTTCAAGAGATTGTTGTTGATCCAACATTGATGAAGATCATCTATGTTTTGTTCTAGAAGTTTTGCTACTTTTGCTGTTCATATTTAGCTTTATGATCCATTTGAATTCATCTGTGTATGGTGTGAGGTAGGGGTAAACTTTCATCTACTTCTCTATTGAAACAGCCATCCTTTGCCCAGTGAATTGCAGTAGGAGGCTTATTGTAAATCAAGTGACTGCATATGGATTAGTTTTTTCTAACTGTTATGCTCTCTTGTTTGATTTGTCCCTTTTTGTGTCCATTCTATACTGTTGTAATCACTATAGTGCTAAACCCTCTGGTTTTGTCTTTTGCTTTGTCATAAGCATTTAGAAATCAGGTTGCCATAGTGTGTCAGTGTGTCACTGGGTAGTGCAAAAAGATTCACACTTACAATCAATTGATTTTCGACAAGGATGCCAATGAAATTCAATGGGGGAAAGGATAATGCTTTTGATAAATGGTGCTAGAGGCTCATGCCCATAATCTTAGCACTTTGAGAGGCCAAAGTGGGAGGATCACTTGAGCCCAGGAGTTTGGGATCAACCAGGGCAGTAGAATGAGACTTCATCTCAAAAAAAAAAAAAAAAAAAAAAAAAAAAAAAAAAGCCATGGTGGCATTAGTTTCAGCTACTTAGGAGGCTGAGGTGGGATGATGGCTTAAGTCCAAGAAGTCGAGGCTGCAGTGAGCTGTGATTGCATCACTGCACTCCAGCCTGGGTGACAGAATGAGACCCCGTCTAAAAAAAAAAGAAAAAAAAAAAAATTAGTGCTAGGAAAACTGCATATTGGTATGAGGAAAAATGAACCTCAACTCTTACCTCACATTATATACAAAAATTAACTCAAAATGTGAATGCTAAAACTATAAATCTCCTTAAGAAAATCTAGAAAAAAAAATGTTTGCTATGTTGGAGTTTGCAAAGTTTTCTTAGGACATAAAAGGAATAAACCAACAAAAGAAAAAATTGATGAACTTGACTTCACCAAAGTTGAAAACTTCTGCTCTTTGAAAGACACCATAAAGAATATAATAAGGTCAACCACAGACTGGAAGAAAGTATCACTCTACGTATACCTGACAAAGGACTTGTATCTAGAATATACAGAATATTTTGTAGATACTTAAATAATAAGAAAACAAGCATCTAGTTTAAGAATGGGCAAAATATCAAAAAAGATACTTGCAAAAAGAAGATATATACATAGACATGAAAAGATGCCCAACATCATTAGTCATCAGGGAAATACAAATTAAAACCACAACGTGATTCCACAGCACACCCACCAGAAGACCTAAAATGGAAACTACCAGTTTTACACAAGGCTGGGGAATAACAGGAGCTCTCACACAGTGCTGGTGGGAATGTGTAACTGTCTAACCACTTTGGGGAACATTTGGAGGGTTTCTTATAAAGGTAAATATACATGAAAATGTGTGTCCACACAAAGACTGGTCTATGAATGTTCATGGCAGCTCTATGCATAATAGTTCCTTCTATTATTTTTTTGCCTTTATTGCACTGGCTTGGACCCCAAGTCAAATGGTGAACAGATGTGGTACTAGTGCACCTTCTTGTGTAACTCTCCATCTCAGAGGACAAGGTCTCAATATTTCACCATTAAATGTGAGTGTATTATGACATTTATTTATTTGTATATTTTTATTTTTATTTTTTTGAGGCAGAGTCTCACTCTGTCACCCAGGCTGGAGTGCAGTGGCATGATCTAGGCTCACTGCAACCTCTGCTTCCTGGGTTCAAGCAATTCTCCTGCCTCAGCCTCCGAAGTAGCTGGGACTACAGGTGTGCACCACCATGCCTGGCTTATTTTTATATATTTAGTAGAGATGGGGTTTCACTATGTTGGCCAGGCTGGAACTCCAGACCTCAGGTGATCCACCTGCCTCAGCCTCCCAAAGTGCTGGAATTACAGGTGTGAGCCACTACAGTCCACTTGATTTTTAAATAATATTCTTTTGGGACTGGGCATGGTGGCTCACGCCTGTAATCCCAGCACTTTGGGAGGCCGAGGCAGGTGAATCATGAGGTCAGGAGATCGAGACCATCCTGGCTAACACGGTGAAACCCTGTCTTTACTAAAAATACAAAAAAATTAGCTGGACGTGGTGGCAGGCACCTGTAGGCCCAGCTACTCGGGAGGCTGAGGTAGGAGAATGGCATGAACCCAGGAGGCAGAGCTTGCAGCGAGCCGAGATCATGCCACTGCACTCCAGCCAGGGCAACAGAGCGAGACTGTGTCCAAAAAATAAATAAATAAATAAATAAAAATATTCTTTCTACTGTACATATTTAAGTGGTACAATGGGATATTTTGCGATATTCATAATAGTGAAATGAGCGCTGTCATTAAGCAAATTAACATATCTATCATCTTGCATTGTTACTTTTTTTACTTTTTTTTTTTCATTGTAACCGAAACTAAAATCTCCTCTGGGCAAATTTTCAGTATTCAATAAGATATTATACCTCTGGCTGTCAGCTGTACCTTCTGTCTCTGGACTTCTTCATCCTACACATCTGCAACTTTGCACCCTTTGACCCACAGCTCTCCATTTCCTGCCCCCACGCCCTCCCCTGAGAACCCCCAC
Organism: Chlorocebus sabaeus; assembly: GCF_047675955.1. NCBI lineage: Eukaryota > Metazoa > Chordata > Mammalia > Primates > Cercopithecidae > Chlorocebus > Chlorocebus sabaeus. The sequence goes on along the minus strand of NC_132905.1, from coordinate 96,378,403 downwards.
TTTATGCTGTATGTATTCAAATTTTTTTTTTTTTTTTTTAAGATTCCACATATAAGTGAGATCATGCAGTATTTGTCTTTCTCTGTCTGGCTGACTTATTTCACTTAGCATAATGTCTTCATAGTTCATTATCCTTTTTCTTTGAGGAATTCAAAAGATGAAATAATTCCACAATCAAATGATTTATCTTGAATTTGGAAGTCTGCAAATAGAGAAAGCTTGTGACCCAGAGGGAAAAAGCAGATTTGGGTGTGAAATATAGTCTCTACTCAAGTATATTTTTCTCTTCTAAATAATAAACCCTGTTTTGAGCAATTGTGTTATGTTTATAACATATTAAAATGAAAAATGCTTCTATGCATTTCTCTTAAAAAAATCTTATTTGTGTAAGCCAGGAGATGCCCTGTCTAGCTTAATCCTTCCTTCATAACTTGAAAAGTTCTCTTCCAAGAACATCAGGGAAGAGTCTACCAGTTTCCTCCCTCACTTCACTGAAAAGAACGTGCCTGTAACTCAAGCTGTTTGCAAATCTTTACTAAAGCTTCGCAGGGCTCCCAGGAGACATCGGCACAGGATAAGGCGTTCATGCCCTGAAACCAAGTCTGTTCATGGCACTGGCTGCGTAACTATCACGTGCTGGGCCCCAAATAAGCTTATTTGTTTGTTTCCTCAAAATTTTAGTTTGAGCTCAATGGAATTGATTTGCAGGTAAACCTTCTGAGAGGATATTTTATAGCAAGGAAGACCAGCCACCCCCGTGAGGCCTCTCCCTGCTACCGCCTGGGGAGCTGGCTTGACCTTGGACCGACATCTGACGCACGTGTTAACACGCCCTCATAGTTGGTTATTGCATGTCCATTTGGTGTTATTTGTCCCCCCAGGGTTTATGATCAGCTCATCCACGCATACAGATCCCCTGTCACACACACAGGGCTGTGCTGGGCACGGCAGGGTCTCAGGAGTGAAAGTGCATTCCAGGCTCTGTCCCCCCAGAGCTGTACTCCAGCGGGGAGCATCTCCGGTAACACACAGGTAAAAGCAAGGAAAGAATGACATGTTACATTTCTTGTCCTTGCCTTTGAGGGCAAACATTTGTTGAGGGACCGGAGAGAGTAGTCAGGAAAGAGTTCATGAAGGAGAAACGTGTGAGCTTGAAGGAGACCGCAGATCACAGCCAAAAGGCACTGACATGTATGTGGGCAGGTCCTACTGGGAGGGAGAAAGGAAGACTGACTTAACCAAGGACGTCCTGGACGCATCTCTCAGGCGTTTGCCGTCAGCACATCCCGCCCATTCTGCCTTCGAAATTAACCTCAGGCAGCCAGTCCTCACTGTCGGCACCACTAGTGCCTGGTCCATGTCATGGCCCCTGTGGCCCATGAGGTTCAGCCTCCTTGTGGTTGTCCTTATATCCCCCATCCTTACCCCACTCTATGCCCTGTCAATCAGGATTTGCCCCATCCAGACCCCCCAAGGCTTTCCACATACCAAAGGCAAACCAGAGCCCTTCCCGTGCCCCTGGGCCCCGGGATCTGCCATCGGCCCCGCCGGTCTCACCTCCTGCTACTCCCTGTTCCCTGCTCTCTAGGCTCACAGCCCCTCTTGGGGTTCCTCAAACACTCCAGCGTGGCCTTTTCCAGGCTTTGGAGTTGGTGGTCACTCTCCCTGGAGGAATTTCACAAGACTCACTTCGCTGGTCACCAAGGTCTCTACTAAAACATCATCAAGGTCCCTGCTGAAACATCACTCTCCCTAGAGGCCGTCCTGCACCACTCTGCCCTCATCTCTCTCGGACCGTCCCCGGCTAATCTCTTCCTAGCGCTTATCATCTGGGGCCACATGGGAGCCCTTTGTCTTTCTTGCTGGCTGCGCTGTGTCTAGAGTCTTGCTCATGGCAGGTGCTTGCTAAATATTGGCTGAATAAATGCATGGATTTGCAATTTGCCATCCACAATGGTAAATTCAGCCCTTCGAAGATGCTCAGAGCTCCTGTCCCCACAGCAGCAGTTAAACCCCTTTAAGCAGTGCTGTGTGCAGAAGCCTCTTGGGACGCAGAGGCCCCCGAGGAAGGAAACATGACCTGTCTTTTGTGGAGCGCTGGCTGCGATGAGCATCTTCAGACTCCCTGTCTTTTGTCTGCAGGGGCAGCTGCAGAATTGAACCTGGGGACTCAGTTACAGGGAGGAACAGAAACCCCCACCAAAGAGCGTGGCTGCCCTCTTGATGGCCGCACCGTCAGCACTGGGCAGAGCCCACCCCTTTTTTCAAGTAAAAGGAGCGCCTGTGTTCCAATCACCCTGTGATGCAAAGTTTCTGAAAAGGTTTGCTTACCTTACTGACTAATTAAAGAGAAGCCACATTTTTCCCTCCCTGGTCTCTGCCACCATACCACCAAGGGCTACTCGATAGGCGCTTGCAGCTTGGGTTACACAGATGCCCGCGATAATGCCATTTGCTGTGATGATTGAGTCGACAAGGATGAGTGACTTGGTGAAAATATTGCCCGATTGGACTAACCTGTTGGCGGCCTGCTTACCATCACACTTGTTTTTATAATGAAAAAGGAAATTATTTCTGCTTTCAATGATGGCAGCTCCAGAAATGGTGAGTAAAATGGATGTGGGGAGAGAAGATGCTTCTCAACATTTCTCAATGTCGTAGAGCCTGCCAACCACAGCCTGTTTGGGAGGGGACGTTCTCACCCAGGTTCCATCTTTCGGAAGCCATTTTTCTACTTATTCTTACTCTGTTTATGTGGATAAACTATGTAATTTGCTATATGCTGACAGTAAACAGAGGTATCAGCAAGAATGAAAGCCAAAAAAATGGCCCAATATGAACTTCTTGTTTTTCTAAGATAGTCTTCCAAGCTCTTCTTGCGATAGAAATGAAATAAACATTTTTGGCACAAAACTCTTGTTTAGGTTTTACTATGACCGTGGGAAACACGGTTTGTTTCAAATGACTTTGCTAGTTTCCTTTGGAATTTCAAATGTTACAACAGGTAGTCACAAAGGGAATGAAAGCGGATGATCTGAGTATCTGTGTTGATGTGCCTGCTGGAACCCCTGTGGATTTTAGCGCTTGGAGGAAGCAGGTTCCCAGAGCAGCCATGCTGATACCTGGGAGAGGGAACTGGAGTTTAATTGGGAACCATCTGCTATTTTTCTACTTCCTCTGCCCTCTCAGAGTTACTGGGAATGACTTGGAAAGGTCTCTGGTCTTTGGCGTTGTGATAGGTGGAATTCTTTCATAGGAAACACAGCCCCAGGATTGTTTTGATGCAAGCCGTCAGTCCAAAGCCACTCCCCACTTTGCTATGTGGGGGAAGGACCGAGCACCGGATGGCTTGGATACTTTCATTCTTAATTAGGTCAAGACCGTGTGAGCCAGGAAAGGTCTGTGTTTATGCGAAGCTAGTAATACTGTTGCCTACTATCTATTCTGTGGTGCCATCTACATTTTTGGGACTCGGGAATTATGTGAGTACCGAAACAACTTATGCTTATGGTAGGTGTACACACGCACAGGGAAAGAACTGCTTTTATGTGGGACAGGTGAAAACAATCGCAAAAAAGGAATGGAAAGGGCTTTGAAAGTAATTTATCTTCTGAAGAATAACGATATGGTAACTTCTAAATGGTAAGAGGGAATCTCTCTAAAGCAATCGATTTGAAGATTGGTTGGACAAACAGCAGGAAAGTCGTTGTCTTAGCAGAATTAAGTTCATACTTTTTTTTTTTTTTGCTAATTCTAGAAGGTTTTCTGTTATCTACTGTAGCTCAGACAAAAATGCATTCTCACCAGACAAGTGTTTTCGGTTAATCGATACTGAATGTGCTTTGTGTAGACTGTCGAATTTCAAAGATTTATCGTATGACCAAGATGCACCTGATGCTACAATTATAAATAGGGGAACAAATGCTTTCTGTTCTTCCTCGGCTAAGGAGATAGAGGTGGAGGTGGAGCCGGAGGTCAGAGGTCCTGAAATAGTCACCATGGGGGAAAATGATCCGCCTGCTGCTGAAGCCCCCTTCTCATTCCGGTCGCTTTTTGGCCTTGATGATTTGAAAATAAGTCCTGTTGCACCAGGTAAGTAGACCCAGGTGAGGATCCTGTGATTTCTGACCACACCCCCATGTAGATGACCAATGTGGCTGACTGTCCCTGTCGGGGAAGTATCTTCCCAGCCGTTCTGACACCCATAGGCTGGACTTCCTTAGACCTGCGGAATCTCGGGGAGAAGGGGTATTGGAGAGGGGATCGTTTGGTTAAGCCCCTTGCTCTCTCCCTGAAGATAGGTGTTTTCTTCCCTTGTTGGAGGTTTTCAGAGACTGGGGCTCCACAATTGCCCTGTCAATCTTGAAGGAGGTCAGATCCTGGCCAGGAAATCTCTTAGCCCTCCAGGAAGTCCTGAGAAGCAGTGGCCACCAGTCCTTCCGAAAACTCAGGATAAACTGGATGTCGCCAAAGATATTAGAGGCCTAGATTAAAATCCAGCAGCAGATGACAGAGTGGCTCCTAAGAACTGAAGGAAAAAAGTTGGTTTTGTAAATAAGTCACAAATGCCTGGTAAAACAGTGGACTCTCTAGCAACCTATATGGCTAGGATCTTTTTGACCAGAGATGATCAGGACTGGTCAAAGGGAGCTGTGGGGTTGCTGGTTCTGGAAGTCAGGGCTTGGATGCAGGCAGATTCCTGACCCATTGGTTCTGGGGAGGAACCACAGGAGCTCTGCCTGAGGTTCCAGAAAGCGGGAGTGGGGATCACCCTAATGATTTCTTTTAAACCACCTGGAAAATTGGCTTGGAGGTTTGGAAAGGATGGGAAGTGGGAGAAGAGGTTTCAAGTAACTGAAAAGACACACTATTTAA